>NW_026892803.1:0-98141 GCF_033815535.1 Pezoporus flaviventris
TGGTACCACCTCCCCATAGCTCCCCCCCCATAGCCGCCCCCCATAGCCCCAATGGTAGTACCCCCCCATAGCCCCCCCCATAGCCCCCAATGGTACCACCCCCCCATAGCCCCCCCCATACCCCCCAATGGTACCAACCCCCCATAGCCCCCCCCATAGCCCCCAATGGTACAGCCCCTCCTGCCCCTGTCCAAGGTGCTGACCGCAGCCTATGACAGCGGGGTCACCCTCTTCGACGTCACCGAGGCCTCCGGAAGGTACCAATGGGAAGGGGGGGGGGACACCCCCACTATGGACCCCCACATGAGCCCCAATGGTATCGTCCCATTCCCCCCCCCCATAGGGCTGAGATGCTGCTGGGCGAGGTCCTAAGGAGCAAAGGATGGAGGTGGGGGGGTCCCTGTGGGTGCTATTTGGGGTCGCTATGTGGGGCTATAGGGGGTTTTATGGGGTTCCTAATGGGTGCTATGGGGTTCCTGTGGGGGGCTCTAGGGGGTTCATGGGGTTCCTATGGGTGCTATGGGGTGCTATGGTGTCCCTATGGGTTCTGTGGGGTCCCTATGGGGGGCTGTAGGGGGTCTATTGGGTCCCTGTGGGTGCTATGGGGTCCCTCTGGGGGGCTATAGGGGGTCTATGGGGTTCCTAAGGGGTCCCTATGGGGGGGTAGGGGGGGTCTATGGGGTTCCTATGTGTTCTATGGGGTGCTATGGGGTCACTATGGGATGCTATGGGGTCCCTATAGGGGGTATAGGGGGTCTATGCAGTCCCTGTGGGGGGCTATAGAGGGGTGTATTGGGTCTCTGTGGGTCCCTATGGGTGCTGTGGGGTCCCTATGGGGTGCTATAGGGGCGTCTGTGGGGCCCCTATGGGGTGCTCTGGGGTCCCTATGGGGCTATAGGGGGGTCTATGGGGTTCCTATGGGTGCTATGGGGTCCCTATGGGGGCTATAGGGGGGTCTATGGGGGTGCTATGGGGGTCCCTATGGGGGGCTGCAGGGGCGTCTATAGGGTCCCTATGGGTTCTATGGGGTGCTATGGGGCCCCTATGCGGGGCTATAGTGGTGTCTATGGGGTTCTATGGGGTGCTATAAGGGGTCTATGGGGGGCTATAGGGGGTCTATGGGGTCCCTATGGGGGGCTATAGGGGGGTCTATGCAGTCCCTATGGGTTCCATGAGGTACTGTGGGGTCCCTATGCGGGGCTGTAGGGGTGTCTTTGGGGTGCCTATGGGGTGCTATGGGGTCCCTAATGGGGGCTGTAGAGGGGTCTGTTGGGTCCCTATGGGGTGCTATGGGGTCCCTAAGGGGGGCTGTAGAGGGGTCTATTGGGTCCCTATGGGGGGCTGTAGGGGGGTCTTTGGGGTCCCTATGGGGGGCTATCGGGGGGTCTGTGGGGTCCCTATGGGTGCTATGGGGTTCCTGTGGGGCTATAGGGGGGTCTGTGGGGTCCCTATGGGTTCTTTGGGGTGCTATGGGATCCCTACAGGGGCTATAGGGGGGTGTAAGGGGTCCCTATGGGTTCTATGGGGTGCTATGGGGTCCCCATGGGGGGCTATAAGGGGGTCAATGGGATTCCTATGGGGTGCTATGGGGCAATGGGGGTGTCTATGGGGTGATGGCGAGTCTATGAGGGGTCCCTATGGGGTGCTATGGGGCAGCTTAGGGTGATGGGAGCTGTGTATGGGGTGATGGGGTGTCTATGTGGCAGGCATGGGGTGCTGTGTGTCATTATGGGGCAATATGGGGTGCTTTGGCGTGTCGAGGATGCTATGGGGCGCTGTGGAGTTCTGTGGGGTGTCTATGGGGTGCTGTAGGCACTATGGGGTGTTACAGGTTCTATGGGGCGCTATGGGGTTCTATGGGGTGCTATGGGGTTCTGTGGGGTGCTATGGGGTTCTGTGGGTTTTATGGGGCGCTATGGGGTGCTGACTCCTCTTCCCCCACCCCAGACGCTCCAGTTACGTCATCACCACGAGGGTCTTCTGGGGGGGGCAGTGAGTACCCACAATGCACTGCGGGGGCCTATGGGGCACAAGGGGGGTTATGGGGCAGGAGGGGGGCTATGGGGCACAAGGCGGGGTTATGGGACAGGAGAAGGGGATGTGGGTTAGGAGGGGGCTATGGGGCAGGACGGGGGCTGTGGGGCACAAGGGGGTTTATGGGGCTGGAGGGGGCAGTGGGGCAGGAGGCGGTCGCTATGGGGCAGCAGTGGGGTGATGCCATCTCTGTCCCCCAAGGGCTGACCGGAGCCTCTCACGGAAGCAAGTCCTGGAGGGTGAGTTATGGGGCAGTGCTATGGGGCATTGGGGTGCTATAGGGAAGGTCTATGGGGCAGGGGATACTATGGGGCACGCTATGGGGCAGGGGATGCTATGGGGCACTCTATGGGGCAGGGGATCCTATGGGGCACACTATGGGGCAGGGGATACTATGGGGCACGCTATGGGGCAGAGGACGCTATGGGGCACTCGATGGGGGAGGGCATGCTATGGGGCAGGGGATGCTATGGGCCACACTATGGGGCAGGGAATGCTATGGGCCACACTATGGGGCAGGGAATGCTATGGGTCACGCTATGGGGGAGGGGATGCTATGGGGCACTCTATGGGGGCAGGGGATGCTATGGGGCACTCTATGGGGCAGGGGATGCTATGGGGCACTCTATGGGGGCAGGGGATGCTATGGGGCACTCTATGGGGCAGGGGATGCTATGGGGCACTCTATGGGGGCAGGGGATGCTATGGGGCACTCTATGGGGCAGGGGATGCTATGGGGCACTCTATGGGGCAGGGGATGCTATGGGGCACGCTATGGGTCACATCCCCAGGCCTCCAGGGGTCGCTCCAGCGGCTGCAGCTCGACTACGTTGACGTCATCTTCGCGGGGCCCCGCCCAGGCCCCGCCCAGACCGAAGGTGAGGCCACGCCCCCTCCCCCAGAGGCCCCGCCCCTTTACATAGGTCACACTCCCTCTCCAAGGCCCCGCCCCCTGCTCTTAGGCCCCGCCCCCTCACGTGTCTCTGCTTCACCCCACAGGGCCCGACCCGACCCTGCGCCTCCTGCGGCTGGAAGGTACCAAGAGCCCCATAGAGACCATAGAGACCCATAGAGACCCATAGAGACCATAGAGACCCATAGAGACCCATAGAGACCATAGAGACCCATAGAGACCATAGAGACCCATAGAGACCCATAGAAACCATAGAGAGCCTATAGAGACCCATAGAGACCGTAGTCCAGATAGACCCCCATAGATCCCCATAGCCCCCCATAGACCCCATAGACTCCCATAGACCCCATACAGCCCCATAGACCCCATAGCCGCCCACAGATATCCATAGACCCGCATAGACCCCCATAAGCCCCATAGATCCCGAAAGCCCCCCATAGACCCCATAGACTCCCATAGACCCCATACACCCCCACAGACCCCATAGCTGCTCACAGATATCCATAGGCCCCCATAGACCCCATAAGCCCCACAGATCCCCAAAGCCCCCCCCAGACACCCATAGAAACCCATAGACCCTCATAGACCCCCATAGACCTCCATAGAGACCATAGAGAGCCTATAGAGACCCATAGAGACCCCATAGAGCCCCAGAGACCCATAGAGACCATACAGAGCCTATAGAGACCCATAGAGAGCCCTAGAGACCCCATAGAGACCCATAGAGACCCATAGACCCCATAGACCCCCATAGACCCCCATAGAGACCCATAAAGACCCATAGACCCCATAGACCCCCATAGACCCCCATAGACCCCATAGACCCCCATAGCCCCCCATAGACCCCGTAGACTCCCATAGACCTCCATACCTCCCATAGACCCCCATAGACCCCATAGACACCCATAGACCCCCGTAGACCCCATAGAACCCCATAGACCCCCGTAGACCCCATTGACCCTGTAGACCCCTATAGGCACCCATGACCCCCATAGACGCCCATAGATCTCCATAGACCCCAGAGAACCCCATAGACCCCCATAGACACCATAGACCCCATAGCCCCCCGTACCCCCCATAGCCTGCCATAGACCCCCATAGACCCCATAGACCCTCATAGCCCCCCATAGCATCCCATAACCCCCCATAGCCTGCCATAGACCCCCATAGACCCCATAGACCCTCATAGCCCCCCATAGCATCCCATAACCCCCCATAGCCTACCATAGACCCCCATAGACCCCATAGACCCTCATAGCCCCCCATAGCATCCCATAGCCCCCCATAGCCTGCCATAGACCCCCATAGACCCCATAGACCCTCATAGCCCCCCATAGCATCCCATAGCCCCCCATAGACCCCCATAGCCCCCCATAGACTCTATAGACCCCCATAGATCCACATAGACCCACGTAGACCCCATAGACCCCCATAAACCCCCATAGACCCCTATAGCCCCCCATAGACTCTATAGACCCCCATAGACCCACGTAGACCCCATAGACCCCCATAAACCCCCATAGACACCCATAGACCCCCATAGACATCCATAGCCCCCTACAGAGTCTGTAGACCCCCATAGACACCATAGACCCCGTAGCCCCCCATAGCACGCCACAGACCCCCATAGACCCTCATAGCCCCCCATAGACATCCATAGACCCCCATAGCCCCCCATAGACTCTATAGACCCCCATAGACACTCATAGACCCCCATCGACCCCCATAGACCCCCATAGAACCCATAGACCCCCATAGACCCCAAAGCCCGCCATAGCACCCCATAGACCCCATAGACCCCCATATACCCCCATAGACCCCATAGACACCCATAGACCCCCATAGACCCCATAGACCCCCATCGACCCCCATAGACCCCATAGACACCCACAGACCCCCATAGACCCCCATTGCCCTCAGTGGGGCCCGTAGTGACTGCCCCACCCCTCCCCCACAGAGCTGGTGCGCGTCATGAGTGACGTCATCAACCGGGGACTGGCGCTGTATTGGGGCACAGCGGGGGGCGCGCCTGGTGACGTCATGGTGGGGACATCATGGGGGGGGGGTATGGGGTATTATGGGGTGGGGGGTGTGGGGTATGGGATATGGGTCATGGGATATGGGGTGTGGGGTGTGGGGTGTGGGGCATGGGATATGGGGTGTGGGGTATGGGATATGGGGTATGGGGTGTGGGATATGGGTCATGGGATACGGGGTATGGGATATGGGGTGTGGGGTGTGGGGCATGGGATATGGGGGATGGGGTGTGGGGTATGGGATATGGGGTATGGGATATGGGGGATGGGGTGTGGGGTGTGGGATGTGGGGTATGGGATATGGGATATGGGGGATGGGATATGGGGTATGGGGTGTGGGGTATGGGATGTGGGGTAAGGAATATGGGGTGTGGGGTGTGGGATATGGGGTTGGGGGGATGGGGTGTGGGATGTGGGGTGTGGGATATGGGGTGTGGAGTATGGGGTGTGGGATGGGGTATGGGGTTTGGGATATGGGGTGTGGGGTGTGGGTTATGGGATATGGGGTATGGGCTATTATGGGATGTGGGCACGGTCTCCCCCCCAGGACACCTTCGCTGTTGCCCGTCAGTTCAACCTGGTGGCCCCCGTGTGCCAGTGGGCGGAGCTTCCGCCGGAGCCCCGCCTCTTCCGGCAGCTCGGTGCGGGGGGGGGGGGGGGGGGGGCGCACCCATGGGGGTCAATGAGGGCCAATGGGGGTCAATGAGGGTCAGTGGGGGCCAATGGGGGCCAGTGGGGGTCAATGAGGGTAAATGGGGGTCAATGAGAGTCAATGGGGGTCAGTGGGGGTCAATGAGGGTCAATGGGGGCCAATGGTGGTCAATGGGGGCCAATGAGGGTCAATGGGGGCCAATGGGAGTCAATGGGGGTCAATGAGGGTCAGTGGGGGCCAGTGGTGGTCAATGGGGGCCAGTGAGGGTCAATGGTGGTCAATGGGGGCCAATGAGGGTCAATGGGGGTCAGTGAGGGTCAGTGGGGCCCAAAGGGTGCCAATGGGGGTCAATGGGGGTCAGTGGGGCCCAATGGGGGCCAATGGGAGTCAATGGGGACCAATGGGGGTCAATGAGCATCAGTGGGGTTCAGTGGAGTTTTATAGGATCAACGGGAGTCTATGAGTGTCAATGGGGGTCTATGGGGTCAATGCTGTTCTATGGGGGTCAATGGGGTGGGGGCAGCTATAGGTGTTCAATGGGGGGCCCATGGGGTGGGTGCTATGGGGCAGGAGTCATTCTGGTGTCCACCAGGCCTGGGTGCTGTCACTTGGTCCCCATTGGCCCCAGGCCCTGGCCTAGAGGAGGAGCCGCTGCCCCATGGGCGCCCCATAGGCAAGGTGGGTCTGTGTGTGTCTGTATCCCATACCCCATATCCTGTACCCCATATCCCATATCCCATACCCCATATCCCATACCCCCTATCACATACCCCATATCCTATACCCCATATCCCATACCCCACATCTCATATCCCATACCCCATATCCCATACCCCATATCCCATACCCCACATCCCATACCCCATACCCCATATCCCATACCCCATACCCCATACCCATATCCCACATCCCATATCCCATACCCCATATCCCATACCCCACATCCCATATCCCATACCCCATACCTGTATCCCACATCCCATATCCCATACCCCATACCTATATCCCACATCCTATACAACATACCCATATCCCATACCCCATACCCGTATCCCACATCCCATATCCCATACCCCATATCCCATACCCCATGTTCCCAGGCTATGGGGCGCCGGCAGCCATTGAAGGTTGAGGACCTGCAGCCATTGGCCCAACGCTTGGGCTGTTCGGTGTCCCAGTTGGGCATTGGTGAGTATTATGGGATATGGGATATGGGGCATGGGATGTAGGGTATGGGATGTAGGGTACAGGGTATGGGATATGGGATGTGGGGTATAGGGTATGGGATATGGGGGGTGGGATATGGGGTATGGGGTGTGGGCCATTGACTCTATGGGGTCTATGGGGTGACACGTGTGACGTGGGGGTGTCCCCAGCCTGGTCTCTGCGGGCCGAGGGCGTCAGCTCAGTGCTGGTGGGCGCTGAGACCCCCGAAGTGCTGCAGGAGCAGCTCCAGGCCCTGCAGGTGAGGGGGGACATTGGGGTCCCATTGGGTCATTGGGGTCCTCATTAGGTCATTGGGGTCCCATTGGGTCATTGGGGTCCTCATTGGGTCATTGGGGTCCTCACTGGGTCATTGGGGTCCCATTGGGACACTGGGGTCCTCATTGGGTCATTGGGGTCCCCATTGGGTCATTGGGGTCTTCATTGGGTCATTGGTGTCCCATTGGGACATTGGGGTCCTCATTGGGTCATTGGTGTCCCATTGGGACATTGGGGTCCTCATTGGGTCATTGGGGACCTCACTGGGTCATTGGGATCCCATTGGGACATTGGGGTCCTCATTGGGTCATTGGGCTCCCATTGGGTCATTGGGGTCGCATTGGGACATTGGGGTCCTCATTGGGTCATTGCAGTCCCCATTAAGTCATTGGGGTTCCATTGGGACATTGGGGTCCCCATTGGGTCATTGGGGTCCCCATTGGGTCATTGGGGTCCCATTGGGTCGTAGGGGTCCTCATTGTGTCATTCGGGTCTCCATTGGGACATTTGGGTACCATTGGGACGTTGGGGTCCCATTGGGACATTGGGGTACCATTAGGTCATTGGGGTCCCCATTGGGTCATTGGGGTCCCATTGGGTCATAGGGGTTTTCATTGTGTCATTGGGTTCCCATTTGGTCAGTGGGGTCCTCATTTGGTCATTGGGGTCCTCATTGGGGTCCTCATTGGGTCATTGGGGTCCTCACTGAGTCATTGGTCTCCAATTGGCTCATTGGGGTCCTCATTGGGTCATTGGGGTCCCCACTGGGTCATTGGGGTCCCCATGGGGTCCCTTAAGTCCTCATTGATGTCCCCATTGAGGATCGCATTTACATCCCCATTGATGCCCCCATTGATGTCCCCATTGACATCCCCATTGATGTCCTCATTGACATCCCCATTGATGCCCCCTTTGATGTCCCCATTGACATCCCCATTGATGTTCCCATTGACATCCCCATTGATGTCCCCATTGACGTCCCCATTGATGTCCCCATTGACGCCCCCATTGATGCCCCCTTTGACGGCCCCACTGATGTCCCCATTGATGTCCTCATTGACATCCCCATTGATGTTCCCATTGACATCCCCATTGACGTCCCCATTGATGTCCCCATTGACGCCCCCATTGATGCCCCCTTTGACGGCCCCACTGATGTCCCCATTGATGTCCCCATTGATGTCCCCAGGTCCTGCCCCACCTCAGCCCCGCGACCCTACAGGAGCTCGACACCCTGCTGGGGGGAGCGGCGCCTCCGTAGGCCCCGCCCCTCACCTCCCATTGGCTGCCTCCTGCATGAGCCCGGTCCCTCATCCAATCCCCACCCCTACAGCCAATGGGCTAGCGTAGCGGGGGCGTGGCCTCCCCTCCTCCTCCTGTAGCCCCGCCCCTTCCGAGGGGGGCATGGCCACGTCTCTCAAGAGCAATAACCCCGCCCCCCACTTCAAGGGGGCGGGGCCTTCGAAGCACAAACCCCGCCCCCTTTTTGTCCCGACCAATCGCAGCGCTTCCAGTGGGAGGGGGTGGGGCCTCACCTTGCTCCGCCCCTTTTCCCTCTTCCCTCTCCTCAATGGGGGGGGGGCAATAAAGTGGCTTTTCCCACGTGGGGGAGGGGCTGCGGTGTTGTGGATTGGGGGGGATCCATAGGGAGCCGTGGGGGGGGGGGGGATCCATAAGGATACATGGGGGGAAGCAATGGGGGGGATCCATAGGAAGCCATGGGGGGGGGGGAGGTCCATGGGAGGGGGAATCCATAGGGATACATGGTGGGGAATGGGACTGGGGGGATGGGGATGGGATGTGGGGGGGAATCCCTAGGGATCTAGGGTGGGGGGGGGGGAATGTGATGGGGGGTGAGGATCAGGGTCAAGGAGCACGATTCCACGATCCCATTATTCCATGGTTCCATGGCGAAAGCCGCCCCTCGTCAGCCAACCAGCAGTGGCCACGTCACCGTGACGTCACAGTGGGGGGTGGGGTGGGGGTGGGGGAGAGCAGAGGAGCCCGTTGGAGGAGCTGGGGGTGAAGGTCCCCCATGGAAGGGTCTTGGAGCGGGATCATGGAGTTCTGGGATGGGAAGCAGATCTTCCTGGGGACCCCCATCACCCATGAAGGTACCCACAGGCATGGGGGGGGGGGGGCATGGGTGGTTGTGGTGATGGAGGTACCGGGATGATGGTGATGATGATGGTGATGGTGATGATGGGGGTGATGAGGTGATGGTGATGACAGGATGGTGATGGAGATGGTGGTGATGATGGGATGGTGATGGAGAGGATGGTGATGATACAATGATGATGATGATGGGATGATGATGGAGAGTATGGTGATACAATGATGATGATGATGATGGGATGATGGTGATGATGATGATGGTGGTGATGATTATGATGGTGATGATGATGGGATGGTGATGATGGTGGGGGTGATGGGGGTGATGAGGTGATGAGGTGATGGTGATGATGGGATGGTGATGGAGAGGATGGTGATGATACAATGATGATGATGGGATGATGATGGTGGTGATGAGGTGATGGTGATGGAGAGGATGGTGATGATGGGATGGTGATGGAGATGATGGTGATGATACAATGATGATGATGATGGGATGATGATGGTGATGATGATGATGGTGGTGATGATGATGGGATGGTGGTGATGATGGGGTGGTGATGATGATGGGGTGGTGATGATGGTGGGGGTGATGGGGGTGATGAGGTGATGGTGATGATGGGATGGTGATGGAGAGGATGGTGATGATACAATGATGATGATGATGGGATGATGATGGTGATGATGATGATGGTGGTGATGATGATGGGATGGTGGTGATGATGGGGTGGTGATGATGATGGGGTGGTGATGATGGTGGGGGTGATGGGGGTGATGAGGTGATGGTGATGATGGGATGGTGATGGAGAGGATGGTGATGATACAATGATGATGATGATGGGATGATGATGGTGATGATGATGATGGTGGTGATGATCATGGGATGGGGATGATGGGGTGGTGATGATGGTGGGGGTGATGGGGGTGATGAGGTGATGGTGATGATGGGATGGTGATGGAGATGATGGTGATGATACAATGATGATGATGATGGTGATGGTGATGATGATGGGAAGGTGATGATGGCAGTGATGAGATGATGATGGTGGTGATGGGGATGATGAAGTGATGGGGATGATGGGAAGATGGGGGTGATGATTGTGATGGGGGTGATGGGACGATGATGATGGTGATGATGATGATGGGATGGTGATGATGGGATGATGATGGTGGTGATGGTGATGGTGGTGATGGGACAATGATGATATAATGATGGTGGGTGATGACGATGATGATGGTGAGATGATGGTGATGGGATGCTGATGATGGGAAATGGTGATGATGGGAAATGGTGATGATGGGGGTGATGAGGTGAAGATGGTGATGATGGGGGGATGAGGTGATGGTGATGATGGGATGATGATGGAGATGATGGTGATGGGAGAATGATATAATGATGGTGAGATGATGATGATGGTGAGACGATGATGGGAAATGGTGATGATGGCAATGATGATGACGGTGGTGATGGGGATGATGAGGTGATGGGGATGATGGGATGGTGATGATGATGGTGATGGTGGTGATGGGACAATGATGATGATATGATGGTGGTGATGATGATGATGGTGATGATGGGAAGATGGTGATGATGATGGTGATGAGATGATGATGATGGTCATGGGGTGATGATGTGATGGTGATGATAGGATGATGATGGATGTGCTGGTGATGTGATGGTGATTATGATGATGATGATGATGATGATGGTGATGGTGGTGATGAGTTGTTGGTGGTGATGGTCTGATGATGGTGATGTGGTGACAATGGTGGTAATGGGATGGTGGTGATGATATAATGGTAGTGATGATGATGACGATGGTGATGGGATGATGATGATGTGATGATGGTGGTGTGATGGTCATTGTGGGATGATGGTGATCTTGATAATGGTGATGATGATGATAATGGTGATGATGGTGATGATAATGGTGGTGATGATGATGATGATGATGGTGATGATAATGGTGGTGATGATGATGGTGATGATGGTGATGATAATGGTGATGATAATGGTGATGATGATGATGGTGATGATAATGGTGGTGATGATGATGGTGATGATGGTGATGATGATGGTGATGATGATGATGATAATGGTGATGATAATGATGATGATGATAATGGTGATGATGATGATGATGGTGATGATGATGATGATAATGGTGATGATTATGATGATAATGGTGATGATAATGATGATGATAATGGTGATGATGATGATAATGATGATGGTGATGATGATGATAATGGTGATGATTATGATGATAATGGTGATGATGATAATGGTGATGATGATGGTGATGGTGATGATGATGATGATAATGGTGATGATGATGATAATGGTGATGATAATGATGATGATGATAATGGTGATGATGATGATAATGATGATGGTGATGATGATGATGATAATGGTGATGATTATGATGATAATGGTGATGATGATAATGGTGATGATGATGGTGATGGTGATGATGATGATGATAATGGTGATGATGATGATAATGGTGACGATGATGGTGATGATGATGATGATGATAATGGTGACAATGATGGTGATGATGATGATGATAATGATGGTGATGATGATGATGGTGATGATGGTGAGGATGTTGGGTGGGTGCTGCTGGCCATGGACCACAACCGCCTTTCCCATTTCTTTCCAGAGCGAGCCACCATCTGGGACGCCGTGTCCAGCTACGTCCGAGAGCAGCTGCTGCAGCACAAGGTCCTTACAGGGCACCTATAGAGCACCCATAGAACACTCATGGAGCATGCACAGAACACCCATAGAGCACCCATGGAGCACCCACCAAGTAACCATGGAACACACATAGAGCACCCATAGAGCACCCATGGAGCACCCACCAAGTAACCATGGAACACACATAGAGCACCCATGGAGCACCCAGAGAGCATCCACAGAGCAACCATGGAGCACCCATGGACCATCCATGGAGCACCCATGGAGCACCCATAGAGCACCCATAGAGAACCCATGGAGCACCCACCGAGCAACCATGGAACATACATAGAGCACCCATGGAACACACATAGAGCACCCATGGAGCACCCAGAGAGCATCCACAGAGCAACCATGGAGCACCCATGGAGCATCCATGGAGCACCCATGGAGCACCCATAGAGCACCCATAGAACACCCAGAGAGCACCCGTGGAGCACCCATGGAGCATCCATACAGCACCAATAGAGCATTCATGGAGAACCCATGGAGCACCCATGGAGCACCCAGAGAGCATCCATGGAGCACCCCAAGAGCGCCCATGGAGCACCCATAGAACACCCATAGAGCATCCATAGAGTACCCATGGAGCACCCGTAGAACACCCATAGAGCATCCGTGGAGTACCCATGGAGCACCCGTAGAGTGCCTGTGGAGCACCCATGGAGCACCCAGAGAGTATCCATGGAGCACCCATGGAGGACCTATAAAACACCCATAGAGCACTCATAGAGCACCCATAGAGCACCCATGTCCATGCCTTCCCTTTAGTCGCCCTCAAGCTTCTTCTACCTGGCCTCCTTTAGCGATGAAGGACCCAAGATCTCCGCCCCATTGGTGTCCCCCCCATTGACCGGAAGCCCCATCCTTGCTCATGCCTATTATCCCCAGCTCTCCCATTGGCTGCTCCTCACCCCTTCCACCCTTCTCCTCCAATCACAGGGCGTCCGGATTCCTTCCTTGGGCACCTTGGATGTTGTCCAGGAGAAGATCCAGGTTGGGGATGAGTTGGTCACCATCTATAGGCCCACGTTCTCCTTGGCCAGGAACCTGGCTTTGGTCCACAACCTGATGGGCAACAAGCTCTATGCACCTGGTAAGAGACCATGGATGACCCTTGGGTCGGTCCAGCACCATCCCACCCCATCCTGGCCTTGGAGATGCTGCTTCTCCCATAGAAGGTCCATAGATGGGGTTTGAGCATCAACACAATGATGGACCGTTGGAGATGCCCCCAATGGGGCCTTGGAGATGCCTCCAATGGGGCCTTGGTGATGCCCCCAATGGGGCTTTGGAGATGCTGCTTCTACCATAGAAGGTCCATAGATGGGGTTTGAGCATCAACACAAGGATGGACCGTTGGAGATGCCTCCAATGGGGCCTTGGAGATGCCTCCAATGGGGCCTTGGTGATGCCCCCAATGGAGCTTTGGAGATGCTGCTTCTCCCATAGAAGGTCCGTAGATGGGATTTGAGCATCAACACAACGATGGACCATGGAGATGCTTCTACCATAGAATGTCTATAGATGGGGTTTGAGCATCAACACAACGATGGACCATTGGAGATGCCTCCAATGGGGCCTTGGTGATGGCCCCAATGGGGCTTTGGAGATGCTGCTTCTCCCATAGAAGGTCCATAGATGGGATTTGAGCATCAACACAACGATGGACCATTGGACCATTGGAGATGCCTCCAATGAGGCCTTGGTGATGCCCAAATGGGGCTTTGGAGATGCTGCTTCTACCATAGCAGGGCCATAGATGGGTTTTGAGCACCAACACAAAGATGGACCATTGGAGATGCCTCCAATGGAACCTTGGAGATGCCTCCAGTGGGGCCTTTGGGGATGCTTCCTCCACCATAGAAGGTCCATAGATGGGTTTTGAGCATCAACACAACGATGGACCCTTGGAGATGCCCCCAATGGCTCTGACCATCATTGTTCTATGGTTCTTGAAGGCAACAAGGAGCTGGAGCCCCTCAA
The DNA here is from genome assembly GCF_033815535.1 of Pezoporus flaviventris. Taxonomy (NCBI): domain Eukaryota; kingdom Metazoa; phylum Chordata; class Aves; order Psittaciformes; family Psittacidae; genus Pezoporus; species Pezoporus flaviventris. The sequence continues at coordinate 13,962 of NW_026892803.1, forward strand.
GTACTCCAAGGTGGCCTCATCCATCCCCACGTCACGCCAGAAGGTGGAACGCTGTGTCCAAGGCACCATGTCCCAGCTCTCCTATTGCCTTGGCAAGGGGGAGACAGTGGCCTTGGTCCTCAAGGACATCGGGGTGCTGCTCATTGAAGGCAAGAGGGTGGAGGTGAGGTTCTATTCCCACTTCCTGGAAGAGCTGGTTGGGAAGAGGAGCCTGGAGAAAGCTGGAGCCAAGGTGAGGGGTTGGGGGGGTGCAATGGATGTGGAGATGGATGGGGAGGAGGAAGGATATGGGTCCACCAACCGTTCTCCAATGTTGGGGCAGTATGGACAGCCCATCACCTATGGGCTCATCCATGTCCGTTATGGACATCCCACCACCTATGGGCTCATCCATGTCCATTATGGACATCCCATCACCTGTGGGTTCATCCATGTCCATTATGGACCCCCCATCACCTATGGGTTCATCCATGCCCATTACGGACATCCCACCACCTATGGGCTCATCCATGTCCATTATGGACATCCCATCACCTATGGGCTCATCCATGTCCATTATGGACATCCCACCACCTATGGGCTCATCCATGTCCCTTATGGACATCCCATCACCTATGGGCTCATTCATGTCCGTTATGGACATCCCACCACCTATGGGCTCATCCATGTCCATTATGGACATCCCATCACCTATGGGCTCATCCATGTCCGTTATGGACATCCCACCACCTATGGGCTCATCCATGTCCATTATGGACGTCCCATCACCTATGGGTTCATCCATGTCCATTATGGACCCCCCATCACCTATGGGTTCATCCATGCCCATTACGGACATCCCACCACCTACGGGCTCATCCATGTCCATTATGGACATCCCATCACCTATGGGCTTATCCATGTCCATTATGGACATCCCACCACCTATGGGCTCATCCATGTCCATTATGGACCCCCCACCACCTACGGGCTCATCCATGTCCATTATGGACATCCCATCACCTATGGGCTCATCCATGTCCCTTATGGACCCCCCACCACCTACGGGCTCATCCATGTCCATTATGGACATCCCATCACCTATGGGCTCATCCATGTCCCTTATGGACATCCCATCACCTATGGGCTCATCCATGTCCATTATGGACATCCCATCACCTATGGGCTCATCCATGTCCCTTATGGACATCCCATCACCTATGGGCTCATCCATGTCCATTATGGACATCCCACCACCTATGGGCTCATCCATGTCCCTTATGGACATCCCATCACCTATGGGCTTATCCATGTCCGTTATGGACCCCCCACCACCTATGGGCTCATCCATGTCCCTTATGGACATCCCATCACCTATGGGCTCATCCATGTCCCTTATGGACATCCCATCACCTATGGGCTCATCCATGTCCATTATGGACCCCCCACCACCTATGGGCTCATCCATGTCCATTATGGACATCCCATCACCTATGGGTTCATCCATGTCCGTTATGGACCCCCCATCACCTATGGGCTCATCCATGTCCATTATGGACATCCCATCACCTATGGGCTTATCCATGTCCATTATGGACATCCCATCACCTATGGGTTCATCCATGTCTGTTATGGACATCCCATCACCTATGGGCTCATCCATGTCCATTATGGACATCCCATCACCTATGGGTTCATCCATGTCTGTTAGGGACCTCCCACCACCTATGGGCTCATCCATGTCCATTATGGACCACCCACCACCTACGGGCTCATCCATGTCCATTATGGACATCCCATCACCTATGGGCTCATCCATGTCCATTATGGACCCCCCACCACCTATGGGCTCATCCATGTCCCTTATGGACATCCCATCACCTATGGGTTCATCCATGTCCATTATGGACATCCCATCACCTATGGGCTTATCCATGTCCATTATGGACATCCCATCACCTATAGGTTCATCCATGTCCATTAGGGACATCCCACCACCTATGGGCTCATCCATGTCCATTATGGACATCCCACCACCTATGGGCTCATCCATGTCCGTTATGGACCCCCCACCACCTATGGGCTCATCCATGTCCCTTATGGACATCCCATCACCTATGGGCTCATTCATGTCCGTTATGGACCCCCCACCACCTATGGGCTCATCCATGTCCCTTATGGACATCCCATCACCTATGGGCTCATCCATGTCCCTTATGGACATCCCACCACCTATGGGCTCATCCATGTCCCTTATGGACATCCCATCACCTATGGGCTCATCCATGTCCGTTATGGACCCCCCACCACCTATGGGCTCATCCATGTCCCTTATGGACATCCCATCACCTATGGGCTCATCCATGTCCCTTATGGACATCCCACCACCTATGGGCTCATCCATGTCCCTTATGGACATCCCATCACCTATGGGCTCATCCATGTCCGTTATGGACCCCCCACCACCTATGGGCTCATCCATGTCCCTTATGGACATCCCATCACCTATGGGCTCATCCATGTCCCTTATGGACATCCCATCACCTATGGGCTCATCCATGTCCGTTATGGACCCCCCACCACCTATGGGCTCATCCATGTCCCTTATGGACATCCCATCACCTATGGGCTTATCCATGTCCATTATGGACATCCCACCACCTATGGGCTCATCTATGTCCCTTATGGACATCCCATCACCTATGGGCTCATCCATGTCCGTTATGGACCCCCCACCACCTATGGGCTCATCCATGTCCCTTATGGACATCCCATCACCTATGGGCTCATCCATGTCCCTTATGGACATCCCATCACCTATGGGCTCATCCATGTCCCTTATGGACATCCCATCACCTATGGGCTCATCCATGTCCATTATGGACCCCCCACCACCTATGGGCTCATCCATTCCAGGTCCCCCATCTCCTGGATATGGGAATGTCGCCTTCGGCTCCTGTGGCCTCCTTGAGCACCATTGGCCGGGTCCTCGTCTTCCCAGCGTACGTCGGTGGATGCATGGAGAACCCCAACCTCCGTCCCCACCTCGTGTCCCTGCATGGGCACTCCCATGGATGGGCCCTTGGATCGATGCCTTCTTCCTTATCCCCAGCTTTGGGATGACTTCGGAGACCCAACAGATCCCAGAGGTTCTCCTCAAGAGCTTGGGATCAGCCCTTGGTGAGGACGAGGAGATGGGAATGGGGAGGTCTCCATCCCTGGATTACGCCATGGAAGGTAAAGATCTCCTAGGGATAACCCAAGGATATGGGGACCACCATGAGGCTCCAACGCCTCCTCCATCCCAACGGATGACGGACCTCATGGGGGCCGTCCCTTTGGATGACGAACGTGATGGGAATGGGCTTGGGAGGGCACGAAGGGGCCATGGAGACCCTCCTTGGGCACCATGGGATGCTCTTCCGCCCCCCGGTTCCAGCGGGATCTCCCGGTGTTCCCATTCCCGGCGTTCCCAGCCCAATGGGTGGTGGTGGAGAAGAGGAGGCCACAAGGATGAAGACGAAGCCCCTGGTCAGGTGAGGCTGAAGGCTCATCCCTATGGACACTCGATGGGGCGGGGAGAGGCTGCCCTATGGGTGATGGTGTCCTCAGGGGCAGATCCCAAAGGAATCTCCCGACAGGAAGAGCTCCAAGAGGTGCCCGAAGGCCAAGAGGAGCCAGAAGGAGGTGGAAGAGGCTGGGAATGATGGAGGAGGAAGAGGAAGGAAAGGAGGAAGAGGAAGAGGAGAAGGAGGAGGAAGAGGTGGAAAAAGAGGAAGAGGAAGACAGGGAGAAGGAAGAAGAGAGGGAAGAGATGGAAGAGGAGATGGAATGGGAGGAGGAAGAGGTGGAAAAGGAGCAGGAAGAGGAGGAAGAGGTCTGAGAGGAAGAGGAGGAAGAGCAGGAACAGGACCAGGAACGGGACCAGGAATGGGACCGGGAATGAGACCTGGAATGGGATCGGGAATGGGATCGGGAATGGGACCTGGAATGGGACCACGACCAGGACCAGGACCAGGACCTGGAATGGGACTGGGAACGGGACCAGGAATAGGACTTGGAATGGGACTGGGATGGGGGGGGGAAGCAGGAGCCGAGGCCGAGCACCCCCCACCCCGGTCCCATCCTGTCCCGGTCCTGATCCTGACTCCGGTGGTGGCGGTGCTGGAGGCCTCCAGCACCGAGGAGAGCCAGGAGGGGAATGGGAACGAACACAATGGGATGGGAATGGGAATGGTGGGATGGGAATAAACACAATGGGATGTGATGGAGACAATGGAATGGGAATGGGAATGGTGGAATGGGAATGGACACAATGGGATGTGATGGACACAATGGAATGGGAATGGGAATGGTGGAATGGGAATGAACACAATGGGATGGGATGGACACAATGGAATGGGAATGGGAATGGTGGGATGGGAATAAACACAATGGGATGTGATGGACACAATGGAATGGGAATGGGAATGAACACAATGGGATGGGAATGGACACAATGGGATGGGATGGACACAATGGAATGGGAATAGAGACAATGGAATGGGATAGAGAATGGGATGAGAATGAACACAATGGGATGGATGCAATGGGATAGCAATGGGAACAATGGAATGGGATGGACACAATGGAATGGGATGGACACAATGGGATGGGAATGGGAGGGATGGAATGTGATGGACACAATGGGATGGAATGGACACAATGGGATGGGAATGGGAGGGATGGAATGGGATGGACACAATGGAATGGGATGGAGACAATGGGAGGGATGGAATGGGATGGACACAATGGGATGGGATGGAGACAATGGAATGGGAATGGAAGCGTGGAATGGACGCAATAGAATAGGAATGGGAACGATGGAATGAAAACAATGGAATGGGATGGACAGTGGAATGGGAACAATGGAATGGGATGGACACAATGGAATGGGATGGAAACAATGGAATGGGAATGGGAGGGATGGAATGGGATGGGCACAATGGAGTGGAAACGATGGAATGGGAATAAACATAATGGAATATGATGGACACAATGGAATGGGAATGATGGAATGGGAATGAACACAATGGAATATGATGGACACAATGGAATGGGAGTGTGGAATGGAATGGATGCAATAGAATAGGAATGGGAACGATTGACTGGGATGGACACAATGGAATGGGATGGACACAATGTGATGGGAATGGGAGGGATGGAATGGGATGGAGACAATGGAATGGGAATGGAAGTGTGGAATGGAATGGATGCAATAGAATATGAATGGGAATGGTGTACTGGGATGGACACAATGGAATGGGATGGAAACGATGGAATGGGAATGGGAGGGATGGAATGGGATGGACACAATGGAATGGGATGGACACAATGGAATGGGAATGGGAGTGTGGAATGGAATGGATGCAATAGAATAGGAATGGGAATGGTGTACTGGGATGGACACAATGGAATGGGAGGGATGGAATGGGAATGAACACAATGGAATGTGATGGACACAATGGAATGGGAGGAATGGAATGGGAATGAACACAATGGAATGTGATGGACACAACGGAATGGGAATGGGAGTGTGGAATGGAATGGAGACAATAGAATGGGATGGAGACAATGGAATGGGATGGAGACAACAGAATGGGATGGAGACAATGGAATAGGATGGAGACAATGGAATGGGATGGAGACAATAGAATGGGATGGAGACAATGGGATGAGAATGGGAGTGTGGAATGGGATGGACGCAACAGAACAGGAATGGGAATGACGGAATGGGACTGAACGTGATGGAGCGGGAGATGAACATGCTTGGGAATGAACGCAATGGAACTGGGCATGGGAGTGATGGAACTGGGGATGAGCACAGTGGAACTGGGAATGAACGTGATTGGGAATGAACACCATGGAATGGGAATGGAATGGGATGAGGGGATTAAACTGGGATTGGACAAGGATTTGATGATATGAGCTTGACTGAAATGAATTAAATGATGAATTAAATCCATTAATGATGAATGAAATGCATTAATGTTGAATTAAACCAATTAATGATGAATTAAATGATGGCCAATCGACCATCCCCATGGTGGCCATGACCATCCCTATCCCATTGGCAAACCTTATGACCACACCCATGGCCACTTGACCATCCCCATCCCATAACCATGCCCTTGGCCATCCCTGTGACCACACCCCAATGGCCACTTGACCATCCCCATGGTGGCCAAGACCATCCCCATCCCATGACCAACCCCTCATGGCTACACCAATGACCGGTTGACCATCACCATCCCCATACCACTGACCACCCCAATGGTCACTTGACCATCCCCATGGTGACCAAGACATCAGCCACCCTCCATGACCAGTTGACCGTCCCCATAGTGGCCATGACCATCCCAATCCCCATAACCATCCCAGTGACCATCCCCATGCCCATCCCATTGACCACCCAATCACCACCCCAAGGACCAGCTGACCATCACTATGGTGACCATGACTTTGACCACCCAATGACCACCCCAATGGCCACTTGATCATCCCCATGGTCACCATGACCATCCCCATGCCCTTACCATTGACCACCCAATGACCACCCAATGACCACTTGACCATCCTCATGGTCACCATGACCATCCCCATCCCACTGACTACCCAATGACCACCCAATGACCACTTAACCATCCCAATGGTCACCATGACCATCCCCATTCCATTGACCACCCAATGACCACTTGACCATCCCCACCCCATTGACCACCCAATGACCACTTGACCATCCCCATGGTCACCATGACCATCCCCATCCCATTGACCACCCAATGACCACTTGACCATCCCCACCCCATTGACCACCCAATGACCACTTGACCATCCCCATGGTCACCATGACCATCCCCATCCCACTGACCACCCAATGACCACTTGACCATCCCCATGGTCACCATGACCATCCCCATGCCCATGCCCATCCCACTGATGACCCAATGACCACCCCAATGATCAGTTGACTCTCTCGATGATGACCATGACCATCCCTATCCCCATCCCATTGACAACCCAATCACCACCCAATGACCATCTGACCATCCCCATGGTCACCATGACCATCCCCATCCCATTGACCACCCAATGACCACTTGACCATCCCCATGGTGACCATGACATTGACCACCCCAAAGATCAGTTGACCACCCCCATGATACCCATACCCTTGCCCCCACCATGGTGGCCCCATGGTCCCTATGGACACCCATGGACCCCTATGGACACCCATGCTCGCTATGGACACCCATGGACCCTACGGACACCCATGGACCCTATGGACCCCTATGGGCACCCATGGTCCCTATGGACACCCACAGACCCTATGGAAACCCATGGTCGCTATGGACACCCATGGTCGCTATGGACACCCATGGACCCCTATGGACACCCATGGACCCTATGGACACCCATGGTCCCTATGGACACTCATGGACCCGATGGACACCCATGGACCCCTATGGACACTCATGGACCCTATGGACACCCACGGACCCCTATGGACACCCATGGACCCCTATGGACACCCATGGACCCTATGGACACCCATGGACCCCTATGGACACCCATGGACCCTATGGACACCCATGGACCCTATGGACACCCATGGTCCCTATGGACACTCATGGACCCTATGGACACCCATGGACCCCTATGGACACCCATGGACCTATGGACACCCATGGACCCTATGGACACCCACGGACCCCTATGGACACCCATGGACCCCTATGGACACCCATGGTCCCTATGGACACTCATGGACCCTATGGACACCCATGGACCCCTATGGACACCCATGGACCTATGGACACCCATGGACCCTATGGACACCCACGGACCCCTATGGACACCCATGGACCCCTATGGACACCCATGGTCCCTATGGACACTCATGGACCCTATGGACACCCATGGACCCCTATGGACACTCATGGACCCTATGGACACCCATGGACCCTATGGACACCCATGGACCCCTATGGACACCCATGGACCCTATGGACACCCACGGACCCATGTGCCATAGCCAAGGAACCGGGTTTTATTCTGCTGCGGTTAAACAAGTGCCCCAATGGGGGAGGGAGGGGGGGAGGGGGAAGTTTTGGGGTGACCCTTGGGGACACCCCTGGGTGGGGGGCGGGGGGGGGCCCACCCCAGAGGAGGGTGGGGGGGGACACAGGGGCCACCCCAACCCCTTGGTCCCCCCTGCTATGGGGGGGAGATATATATATATATATATTTATAGCTGCAGTGGTCCTTGTCACCCCCCCCCCCATATTGGTACCTCCCAAACACACCCCCCCCCCAAGAGCGGATTTGGGGTGAAAAGAGGCGATTTTGGCAGTGGTGCCCCTCCCCCACCGCTGCCAAAGGGGGGGGGGAAGGGGGGGGAGGGGACATAAGGGGGGGGCCCCCCCATGGCCCCCCCCTCCTTTAGTCATCGATGCAAATGACCTCCCCCCCCCGCGGCTCCTTCTTGTCCTGGCCCTCGGCCTCGCGCTCCCGCTTCACCAGCACGGGGGGACCATTGGCAGCGGCTGTGGGGGGAGACAAGGGGGGTAATGGGGGTAATGGGGGCAATGGGGACAATGGGGGCAAAGGGGGTAATGGGGACAATGGGGACAATGGGGGTTACGGGGGCAATGGGGACAATGGGGGCAAAGGGGGTAATGGGGACAATGGGGGTAATGGGGACAATGGGGGTAATGGGGACAATGGGGACAATGGGGGTTATGGGGGCAATGGGGGCAATGGGGTAATGGGGACGATGGGGGTAATGGGGACAATGGGGGCAATGGGGTAATAGGGGTGATGGGGACAATGGAGGCAATGGGGTAATGGTAATGGGGGCGATGGGGGTAATGAGGGCAATGGGGACAATGGGGGCAAAGGGGGTAATGGGGGTAATGGGGGCAATGGGGACAATGGGGGCAATGGGGGTAATGAGGGCAATGGGGGTAATGGGGGCAAAGGGGGTAATGGGGGCAATGGGGGTAATGGGGGTAATAGGGGCATTGGGGACAATAGGGGTAATGGGGGCAATGGGGGCAAGGGGGACAATGGGGGTAATGGGGGCAATGGGGCAAGGGGGACAATGGGGGCAATGGGGGCAAAGGGGGCAATGGGGTTCAGGCATAGACCCAGGACCCCCACCCAAAGACACAAGTACCCAAGGGAGCTCCTCACTGCCCATAGCACCCATGGTACCCCCACCCATAGACCCATACACCCATAGACACCCCCCCCATAGATCCATAGACCAGGCACCCATGGATCCCCCCATGCCCATAGCACCCATGGGACCCTATCCACTCCCATAGCACCCATGGGACCCCATCCACACCCATAGCACCCATGGGACCCCATCCACTCCCATAGCACCCATGGGACCATATCCACTCCCATAGCACCCATGGGACCCCATCCATTCCCATAGCTCCCATGGGACCCCATCCACTCCCATAGCTCCCATGGGACCCCATCCACTCCCATAGCTCCCACGGGACCCCATCCACTCCCATAGCTCCCATGGGACCCCATCCATACCCATAGCACCCATGGGATCCCATCCACTCCCATAGCTCCCATGGGCCCCCATCCATGCCCATAGCACCCATAGGACCCCATCCACACCCACAGCACCCATGGGCCCCCATCCATACCCATAGCACCCATGGGACCTCTTCCACTCCCATAGCTCCCATGGGACTGTATCCACCCCCATAGCACCCATGGGCCCCCATCCATGTCCATACCACCCACAGGATCCCATCCATGCCCAGAGCACCCATGGGATCCCATCCATGCCCATAGTACCCGCAAGCCCCATCCACACCCACAGCACCCATGTGCCCCCATCCATGCCCATAGCACCCATGGGGCCCCGTCCATGCCCACAGCACCCATGTGCCCCCATCCACACCCACAGCACCCATGGGCCCCCATCCATGCCCATAGCACCCATGCTCCCCCTCACCGGTGATGAAGGACCCGGGTGGCATCTGGCTGTAGTTGGCCCCTCCAGGGGGGAGGGCTCCGGGTGGGGGGGTCCCAAAGGTGCCCCCATAGGTCTGGGGGGTGGCGTAGGGCCCTGGTGGGAAGGTCTATGGGGGGGGGAGGACAGGACAAGGGTGTCACCTCCCCATTGATGGTACCAGCACGGGGAGCACCATGGATGGGGCAGGCCAATGGGGCCCTATGGGTGGCACCAAGGATGGGATGTCCCCAAGGCAAAATGACCCCAGTGGAGGGGGTCATTGTCCCCCAGCATAGGGGATGTCCCCATGGGAAAGAGGTCCCCAAGGTGAAGGATGTTCCCAATGGATGGCCATGTCCCCAAGGTGAAGGATGGTCCCCAAGGTGAAGGATGTCCCCAATGGATGGCCATGTCCCCAAGGTGAATGATGGTTCCCAAGAGAAGGACGCCCCCAATGGATGGCCATGTCCCCAAGGTGAATGATGGTCCCCAAGGTGAAGGATGTCCCCAATGGATGGCCATGTCCCCAAGGTGAACGATGGTCCCCAAGGTGAACAATGGTCCCCAAGAGAAGGACGCCCCCAATGCATGGCCATGTCCCCAAGGTGAACGATGGTCCCCAAGGACAAGGATGCCCCCAATACATGGCCATGTCCCCAGGGTGAAGGATGGTCCCCAAGGACAAGGATGTCCCCAAGGACAAGGATGTCCCCAAGGACGAAGAAGTCCCCAATGGATGGCCATGTCCCCAAGGTGAAGGATGGTCCCCAAGGTGAACAATGGTCCCCAAGAGAAGGACGTCCCCAATGCATGGCCATGTCCCCAAGGTGAAGGATGGTCCCCAAGGACGTCCCCAATGGATGGCCATGTCCCCAAGGTGAACAATGGTGCCCAAGGTGAACGATGGTCCCCAAGGTGAAGGATGGTCCCCAAGGACAAGGATGCCCCCAATGGATGGCCATGTCCCCAAGATGAACGATGGTCCCCAAGGAGAAGGACGCCCCCAATGCATGGCCATGTCCCCAAGGTGAACGATGGTCCCCAAGGAGAAGGATGCCCCCAATGGATGGCCATGTCCCCAAGGTGAAGGATGGTCCCCAGGGTCATGTCCCCAAGGTGAACGATGGTCCCCAAGGTGAAGGATGGTCCCCAAGGACAAGGATGCCCCCAGTGGATGGCCATGTCCCCAAGGTGAAGGATGGTCCCCAAGGTGAAGGATGGTCCCCAAGGACAAGGATGCCCCCAGTGGATGGCCATGTCCCCAAGGTGAAGGATGGTCCCCAAGGTGAAGGATGGTCCCCAAGGAGAAGGATGCCCCCAATGCATGGCCATTGTTCCCAAGGTGAACGATGGTCCCCAAGGACAAGGATGCCCCCAGTGGATGGCCATGTCCCCAAGGTGAAGGATGGTCCCCAAGGTGAACGATGGTCCCCAAGGAGAAGGATGCCCCCAATGCATGGCCATGTCCCCAAGGTGAAGGATGGTCCCCAAGGACAAGGATGCCCCCAATGCATGGCCATGTCCCCAAGGTGAACTATGGTCCCCAAGGAGAAGGACGCCCCCAATGCATGTCCATGTCCCCAACACAAGGCCATGTCCCCAAGGCCAAGGACGCCCCCAGTGCATTATGGGGGGGGGTGGGGGGGTGGATGGAGGGGATGGGGGTGTGACTTACAGGTGGGGGGTGGCTCTCGGTGCCCTTGCTGGCCAGGCGGCTGAGGATGCTGCGCTCGGACATCTGGAGGCGGGCGGCGATGGGGGGGATGCGCGAGAGGGTGGCGGGCAGGCGGGTGACGTCCGCCTTCATGTCGCTCAGCAGCTCCTCCAGCTGGTTCAGCACTGGCCCACGGGAACAAAGGGTGGCGGGAGGGGTGGGGGGGGGGGTGGGGTGGGGGGGTAAAAAGAGAGAGAGAGAGAGAGAGGGGTGGGGGGGGCCCCGTCAGCGCCGGGGGGCCGTCCCGAGCCTACTCATAGGTTACTCATAGGTTACTCATGGGGTGGGGTGGGGGCAAGGGGAGGGTGGGGGGAGTGGAGGTGCTCACATGAGGGCAAGGGGATGGGGTAGGGAAGAGGGAAGGGAAGGGGAAGAGATACTCAAGGGATACTCAGGGGATGCGCCTATGGGGGGGGGGGGGGGGGGGGAATGGGGGCATGCTCCAGGGTGGGAGGACTCAGAGGTACTCTGGGTATGAGCCTTGAGGGCTCTGGGGGTACTCCAGGGATGCTCCTTGCAGGCACTTGCTCTGACCACACTGGAGCTACTACAGGTTTACTCCGGGTCTGCTCTTCAGACACACCAGAGCTACTCCTTACCTACTCCTTGCCTACTCCTGACCTACTCCAGGTCTGCTGCCTATAGACACAAGGGAGCTGCCCTGGGTACAACACCAGAGTTACTCCAAGCTTGAGGGTCTGTGCTGCAGCTACACTGGCGATGCTCCAGACTTACTCCTTCATCACTCCAGCCTACTCCTGACACACCAGAGCTACCCCAAGGGCAATGGCCAGCAACACCGGAGATACTCCGGGTATGGCCCTTACTGCCCCATGGCTACAGCAGAGCTACTCTGGGCATCCTCAGCACCTACTCCTGCTCGGGGCTAAGAGAATGCAGGCACAGCACTGAGGATACCCACTGCACAGCCTCATCAGCCTGTGATCCTCATCGCTTACTCCAGTGATACTCATTGCTTACCCCTATGCTGCACATTGCTTACTCCTGGGATACTCATCACTTACCCCAATGATGCTCATTGCTTACTCCTGTGAAACTCTGGCCTTACTCCAATAATACTAATCTCTTACTCCTGGGATACTCATCACTTACTCCAGTGATACTCTGGCCTTACTCCTGTGATACTCATCACTTACTCCAATGATACTCATCGCTTACTCCAATGCTACTCACCATTTACTCCAATAATGCTCATCTCTTACTCCTGTGATACTCATTGTCTACTCCAGTGATACTCACTGCTTACTCCTGTGATACTCATCACTTACTCCCGTGATATTCATCAATTATCCCAATGATCCTCATTGCTTACTCCAGTGATACTCTCGCCTTACTCCTGTGATACTCATTGATTACACCTGCGATACTCATTGCTTGCTCCAATGATACTCTGGCCTTACTCCTGTGATACTCATCACTTACTCCAACGATGCTCATTGCCCTACTCCAGTGCTACTCATTGCTTACTCCAATGATACTCATTGCTTACTCCAGTGCTATTCTACCCTTACTCCCGTGATACTCATCACTTACTCCAGTGCTACTCATTGCTCACTCCAATGCTACTCATTGCTTACTCCTGTGATACTCATCGCTTACTCCAATGATATTCATCGCTTACTCCAATGCTACTCTGGCCTGACTCCAATGCTACTCATCGCTTACTCAGCACCTTCCCCTGGAGCCCTCCGTTAAGCACACCAGAGCTACTCCGCACATACACCAGAGATACACAGTCCATGCCCCCCCGCCCCGGGGGGCCAAGCCATCACATGCAAGCAGGGGCCACCCCGCCGCACACCAGCATTACTCCAGCCTTCCTCATCACGGCATGCACCTGGGGCTGGGGGGGGGGGGGGGGGGGGGGTACTGGGGCACATACTCCCCCCATGCCCCCAGTTACACGGGGCACCTCCAGCCTTAACCCCCCCCACCCCAGCTCCACCTTAGCGCAAAGCAAGAGGCACCCGCCGGCTCCTTGCCCCATAGCGGCCACCTCAAAGCCTCACCCCACTTACTCCGAGCTTCCTCACAGGTTACTCACACCCCAAAAACCCCTCTTTGGGCACTTTTCCCAACCTCCCCCCTCCCCCCCAATATTTTACCCCTTTCACCCCCCACAACACCACCCCCCCCCTCCCCACACACACACACCCCACCCCCCCCAATCCGGCCGCCAGAAAGCAACAAACGCAGAGCAAGGATACACCGGGAGCCGGTTGGGAAGGAGAACCCCACTTTAATGATCGAGAAGCGCGGGTACAGAGGTGCCGGGAGCTACACGGGGCGTCCGCGCCGGGCGCGCCGGCCCCCCCGCCTCTTACCCTTGTGCAGGACGGCGTTCGCGGGCTTGTTGCCCGCCAGCGACTCCTTGGACAAGTGCTGGTGGCTCTCGGCCAGGCACTCGACCTCGGCGAAGCGGGTGTTGAGGGCCATGGCCGGGTGGCTGGGGTCCTGCGTCATGTTGAGGTACGCGGCGCGCCGCAGCTGCTCCTCGATCACCAGCGCCTGCTCCAGGAGCTGTGGGGAGGAGATGGAAGGGAAAAGGGGGGGGGGGAGATACAGGGAGAAATGAGGGGGAAAAGGGGGGGGGGAATGGGGTTGGGGTCAAGAGGATTTGGATTTCAACAAGGGCGTTGCGGTGATGGGCTTGGGGTCAGCTGGAGCGGTCAACTTGGTGGTACCCGTCACCAAGAGCACCCAACTGTGACCTCAACCATCACCAAGAGCACCCAACTATGACCTCAACCATCACCAAGAGCACCCAACTATGACCTCAACCATCACCAAGAGCACCCAACTATGACCTCAACCATCACCAAGAGCACCCAACTATGACCTCAACCATCACCAAGAGCACCCAACTATGACCTCAACCATCACCAAGAGCACCCAACTATGACCTCAACCATCACCAAGAGCACCCAACTATGACCTCAACCATCACCAAGAGCACCCAACTATGACCTCAACCATCACCAAGAGCACCCAACTATGACCTCAACCATCACCAAGAGCACCCAACTATGACCTCAACCATCACCAAGAGCACCCAACTATGACCTCAACCATCACCAAGAGCACCCAACTATGACCTCAACCATCACCAAGAGCACCCAACTATGACCTCAACCATCACCAAGAGCACCCAACTATGACCTCAACCATCACCAAGAGCACCCAACTATGACCTCAACCATCACCAAGAGCACCCAACTATGACCTCAACCATCACCAAGAGCACCCAACTATGACCTCAACCATCACCAAGAGCACCCAACTATGACCTCAACCATCACTAAGAGCACCCAACTATGACCTCAACCATCACCAAGGGCATCCAAGCACCCAATTATGACGTTACCGTCACCCAGAGCGTCCAACTTGGTGGCACCCATCACCAAGAGCACCCAACTATGATGTCAACAATGACCAAGAGCACCCAACTATGACTGCAACCATCACCAAGGGCATCCAAGCACCCAACTATGATGTTACTGTCACCAAAAGCATCCAACTTGGTGGTACCCATCACCAAGAGCACCCAACTATGACCTCAACCATCACCAAGAGAACCCAATTACGACATTAACCATCACCAAGAGCATCCAAGCACCCAACTATGACGTTGCTATCACCCAGAGCATCCAACTTGGTGTTAACCATCACCAAGAGCACCCAACTATGACATTAAACATCATCAAGGGCAGACGACTATGACCTCAAGCATCACTAAGAGCATCCAAGCACCCAACTAATATATTACTATCACCAAAAGCACCCAACTTGGTGGCACCCATCACCAAGAGGACCCAACTATGACCTCAACAATGACCAAGACCACCCAACTAGGACCTTAACCATCACCAAGAACATCCAAGCACCCAACTATGACGTTACTGTCACCCAGAGCATCCAACTCTGGTGATACCCATCACTAAGAGGACCCAACTATATGACATTAACCATCGCCAAGAGCACCCAATTATGACCTCAACCATCACCAAGAGCACACAACTATGACCTCAACCATCACCAAGAGCACACAACTATGACCTCAACCAACACCAAGAGCATCCAAGCACCCAACTAATACATTACTGTCACCAAAAGCATCCAACTTGGTGGTACCCATCACCGAGAGCACCCAACTATGACCTCAACAATGACCAAGACCACCCAACTAGGACCTTAACCATCACCAAGAGCATCCAAGCACCCAAATCTGGTCTTACCCATCACCAAGAGCACCCAACTCTGGTGATAACCATCACTAAGAGGACTCAACTATATGACATTAACCACCATGAAGAGCACCCAACTATGACCTCAACCATCACCAAGTGCACCCAACTATGACCACAACCATCACGAAGAGCACCCAACTACGACCTCAACCGTCACCAAGAGCACCCAATTACGACATTAACCATCACTAAGAGCAACCAAGCACCCAACTATGACGTTGCTATCACCTGCCGCATCCAACTCGGTGGTATCCATCACCAAAAGCACCCAACTATGACATTAACCATCACCAAGAGCACCCAATCATGACATTAACCATCACCAAGAGCACCCAGCTATGACCTCAACCATCACCAAAGGCATCCAAGCACCCAACTATGACGTTACTGTCACCCAGAGCATCCAACTCTGGTGCTACCCATCACCAAGAGCACACAACTGACACCTCAACTATGACCAAGAGCACCCAACTATGACCTCAACCATCACCAAGAGCATCCAAAGCACCCAACTGTGACATCACTATCAGCCAGAGCATCCAACTCGGGTCTTACCCATCACCAAGATCACCCAACTGTGAGCTCACCCATCATGAACAGCTCCCAAGCACCCAACTATGACGTTACCATCACCAAGAGAACCCAACTCTGGTGTTGCCATCACCAAGAGCACCCAACTCTGGTCTTGCCCATCAGCCAGAGCACCCAACTCTGGTGTTGCCCATCACCTAAAGCACCCAACTCTGGTCTTACCCATCACCCAGAGCACCCAACTCTGGTGTTACCCATCACCAAGAGCACCCAACTCTGGTCTTACCCATCACGAAGAGCACCCAATTCTAGTGTTGCCCATCACCAAGAGCACCCAACTCTGGTCTTGCCTGTCACCAGAGCACCCAACTCTGGTGTTACCCATCACCCACAGCACCCAATGCTGGTGTTACCCATCACCCACAGCACCCAATGCTGGTGTTACCCATCACCCACAGCACCCAATGCTGGTGTTACCCATCACCTACAGCACCCAATGCTGGGTGTTACCCATCACCCACAGCACCCAATGCTGGGTGCTACCCATCACCAAGAGCACCCAACTCTGGTGTTACCCATCACCCACAGCACCCCATGCTGGGTGTTACCCATCACCCAGAGCACCCAACTGGCACCTCACTCATTGCCTGGGGGCCCAGCTCTGACTTCACCCATCCCCAAGGGCATCTGAGCACCCAACCATGGCGTTGCCATCACCCGGAGCACCCATGCCCCCTGTGCACACGCAACCCTCCTGCATATGTGATCCTTGTGCACATGTGACCCTCATACACACATGACCCTGGTGAACACATGACCCTCGTGCACACGTGACCCTTGTGCACACGTGACCCTGAGGCACATGTGACAATGGAGCACGTGACCCTCATGCACATGTGATCCTTGTGCACATGTAAGCCTCGTGCACACATGGTCCTTGTGAACACATGACCCCTGTATACACATGACCTTCATGAACACGTGACCCTTGTGCACACGTGACCCTGAGGCACACGTGACCATGGAGCACGTAACCCTCATGCAAGCCCCACCCTTGTGCACACCCAATCCTGGGGCACATGCAACCTGCATGCACACGTGACCCTGGTGCAAGCACTAGTCCCATGCACACGTGACCCTGCTGCACACGTGACCCTGGTGCAAGCACCATCCCCATGCACACGTGACCGTGGCGCTTGGGCACACATGACAATCCTGAACATGCTGCCCTCGTGCACACATGACCCTGGTGCACACGTGACCGTGATGAGCATGTGACCCTCATGCACACATGACCCTGGTGCACACATGACCTTGATGAACACGTGACCTTCATGCACACACAACCCTTGTGCACACATGACCCTAGTGCACACGTGACCACGATGAACATGCAATCTCATGCACACATGACCCTGGAGCACACGTGACCATGATGAAGACATGACCATGATGCACACACAACCCTTGCACATACATGACCCTGGTGCACACGTGACCATGAGGAACATGTGACCCTCATCTACACATGACCCTGGTGCACACATGACCATGAGTAACATGTGACCCTCATGAATACATGACCCTGGTGCACACGTGACCATGATGAACACGTGACCCTCATGCACACATAACCCTGGTGCACACATGACCATGATGAACATGTGAACCTCATCCACACATGACCCTGGTGCACACATGACCATGATGAACATGTGACCCTCATCCACACATGACTCTGGTGCACACATGACCTTGATGAACATGTGACCCTCATGCACACACAACCCTTGTGCACACATGACCCTGGTGCACACATGACCTTGATGAACACATGACCTTCATGCACACATGACCCTGGCACACACGTGACCATGATGAAGACTTGACCCTCATGCACACACAACCCTTGTGCACACATGACCCTGGTGCAAATGTGACCATGATGAACACGTGACCCTCATGCACACATAACCCTGGTGCACACATGACCATGATGAACATGTGACCCTCATCCACACATCACCCTGGTGCACACATGACCAGGATGAACACGTGACCCTCGTGCACACATAACCCTGGCGCACACATGACCATGATGAACACATGACCCTCATGCACACACAACCCTTGTGCACACATGACCCTGGTGCACAAGTGACCACGTGACCACGATGAACACGTGATCTCATGCACACATGACCCTGGAGCACACGTGACCATGATGAACACGGGACCCTCATGCACACACAACCCTTGTGCACACATGACCTTGATGAACACGCGACCCTCATGCACACATATATGCGGCGCACACGTGACCACGATGAACACGTGACCCTCATGCACACACAACCCTTGTACATACATGACCCTCATGCACACATGACCCTGATGAACACATGACCTTGGTGCACACATGACCATGATGCATGTGACCCTCATGCACACGTGACCATGATGAACACGTGACGTGACCCTCATGCACACATAACCGTCATACACACATGACCCTGGTGCATATGTGACCACGATGAACACAACTCTGGTGCACACATGACCATGATGAACACGTGACCCTCGTGCACACATGACCCTGGTGCACACATGACCATGATGAACATTTGACCCTCATGCACACATAAACGTGGTGCACACGTGACCCTGGTGCACACATGACCATGATGCATGTGACCCTCATGCACACGTGACCATGATGAACACATGACCCTCATGCACACATGACCCTGGTGCACACGTGACCACAATGAACATGTGAGCCTCATGTACACGTGACCCTGGTGCACACCTAACCATGATGAACATGTGACCATGATGAACACAGGACCCTCATGCACACATGACCACGATGAACACGTAACCCTCATGCACACACAACCCTTGTACACACATGACCCTGGTGCACACGTGACCATGATGAACATATGACCCTGCTGCACACATGACCATGATGAACATGTGACCCTCATGCACACATGGCCTTCCTGAACATGCGGCCCTTGAGCACACGTGACTCTGGTGCACACATGACCACGATGAACACATGATCCTCATGAACACACGACCCTTGCACACACATGACCCTGGTGCACATGTGACCATGACAAACACATGACCGAGGTGCACACGTGACCACGATGAACACGTGACCCTCATGCCCACGTGACCATGATGAACACATGACCCAGGTGCACACGTGACCACGATGAACACATGATCCTCATGCACACACGACCCTCACACACACATGACCCTGGTGCACACGTGACCATGGCGAACACGTGACCCTGGTGCACACACAACCCTCACACACACATGACCCTGGTGCACACGTGACCACGACGAACACGTGACCCTGGTACACACACGACCCTCGCACACACATGACCCTGGTGCACATGTGACCATGACGAACACATGACCGAGGTGCACACGTGACCACGATGAACATGTGACCCTCATGCCCACGTGACCATGATGAACACATGACCCAGGTGCACACGTGACCACCATGAACACATGATCCTCATGCACACACGACCCTCACACACACATGACCCTGGTGCACACGTGACCACGACGAACACGTGACCCTGGTGCACACACGACCCTCGCACACACATGACCCTGGTGCACACGTGACCACGATGAACACGTGACCCTCATGCACACGTGACCCCCATGGCAAGCCCCCCCCACCCCAGGAGGCCTCACCTTGAAGCGCCGGGCCAGGAACTTGTTCTTCATCTCCAGGAAGTTCCCTTTGGAGGCCTCCCCCTTGAAGGGTTCGTTGATGACCCCGAAGGCGCCGTCGTTCTGGATGTCGGTCCAGCGCGCGTAGCCGTGGCTGAGCGCTAAGGACCGTCACATGTCAGCACGCGTGTCAGCACGCGTGGCATCACGTGTGGCATCACGTGGTCACCGCGTCATCCTGTCCCTAACGTCACCCTCAACGCCCTCCATTCACCCCCAGCCAATGCATGGGGCCGTGGCTGAGCGCTAAGGACTGTCACGTGTCAGCACGCGTGTCAGCACGCGTGTTAGCACGTGTGGCATCACGTGGTCACCGCGTCATCCTGTCCCTAACGTCACCCTCAATGCCCTCCATTCACCCCCAGCCAATGCATGGGGCCGTGGCTGAGCGCTAAGGACCGTCATGTGTCAGCACGTGTGTCATCACGTGTGGCATCATGTGTGGCAACACGTGGGCACCGCGTCATCCTGTCCCTAACCGCACCCTCAATGCCCTCCATTCACCCCCAGCCAATGCATGGGGCCGTGGCTGAGCACTGAGGACTGTCACATGTCCACACACGTCATCACCTGTGTCATCACGTGTGTCATCACATGGTCACCGCGTCATCATGTCATCCTGTCGCTAATGTCACCCTCAACGCCCTCCATTCACCCCCAGCCAATGCATGGAGCCATGGCTGAGCACTGAGGACCGTCACATGTCCATATGCGTGTCATCACGTGTGGCATCACGTATGGCATCAAGTGGTCACCGCGTTATCATGTCATCCTGTCCCTAACGTCACCCTCAACACCCTCCATTCACCCCCAGCCAATGCATGGAGCCGTGGCTGAGCGCTAAGGACCGTCACATGTCAGCACGTGTGTCATCACGTGGTCACCATGTCATCATGTGTGACACCAAGTCACTGTCATTGGATCACCTTGTCCCCAACATCCCCCCCATGCTGAAGGCCACCATCATGTCCCCTGTGTCACCGTTACCGCGTCACCGTCACCACGTCACTGTCACCATCACCATGTCACCGTCAATGTGTCACCGTTAACACATCACCGTCACCGTGTCACCATCACCAGGTCACCGTCACTGTGTCACCGTCAACGTGTCACCATCACCAGGTCACCATCACTGTGTCACCATCACTGCGTCACTACCACCACATCACTGTCACTGTGTCACCACATCACCATCACTGTGTCACCACCACCACATCACCATCACCGTGTCACCATCACTGTATCACCACCACATCACCATCACCACGTCACCATCACTGTGTCACCACCACCACATCACCATCACCGTGTCACCATCACTGTGTCACCACCACCACATCACTGTCACCATGTCACCGTCACCATGTCACCATCACCCCTCCATCACCCCTACCTTGGTGGCACCCTCCTTGGTGCTGCCACTGACACCAGGGAGGGGGAAAAGGAGGAAGAGGAAGAGGGCAAGGGAGGAAGAGGAGGAGGGAGAGGGCAAGGGAGGAAGAGGAGGAGGGAGAGGGAAGCCAAAGAGGAGGGAGAGGATAAGGGAAAGGAAGCAGGAGGAAGAGGAAGAGGGAATGGGAAGAAGAGGAGGAGGAAGAGGGAAGATGAAGAGGAAGAGGATACGGAAAAGGAAGGAGGAAGAAGAGGAAGAGGGAAGGGGAAGAGGAGGAAGAAGAGGGAAGAGGATAAGGAAAAGGAAGCAGGAGGAAGAGGAAGAAGAGGAGGAAGAAGAGGGAAGATGAAGATCAGGAGGAAGAGGATGAGGAAAAGGAAGGAGGAAGAAGAGGAAGAGGGAAGGGGAAGAGGAGGAAGAAGAAGGAAGAGGATAAGGAAAAGGAAGCAGGAAGAAGAGGAAGAAGAAGAGGGAAAGGGAAGAAGAGGAGGAGGAAGAGGGAAGACGAAGAGGAAGAGGAGGAGGAAGAGGATAAGGAAAAGGAAGGAGGAAGAAGAGGAGAAAGGGGAAGAGGATAAGGAAAAGGAAGCAGGAGGAAGAGGAAAAGAGGAAGAGGAGAAGAGGATAAAGAAAAGGAAGGAAGAAGAGGAAGAGGGAAGGGGAAGGAGGAGGAAGAGGGAAGCCAAAGAGGAAGAGGAGGAGGAAGAGGCTAAGGAAGCAGGTAGAAGAAGTAGGAAAAGAGGAGGAGGAGGAAGAGGAGGAAAAGGAAGATGGAAGAGGAAGAGAAGGAGCAAACAGAAGAGGAAGAGGAGGAGGAGGAAGGGCCGGGCAGCCCGGAAGGATACAGCACGATCCCGGCCAGCAGCCAGTAGTCGTGGCGCCGGTGCCAGATCTCATTGAGCTTCCCGGAGGAGATGGCGGCGCGCTCCTCGTTCTGCCACAGCGTGTGCAGCTCTATGGGGCACGGGGGGATAAGGGAGGGGGGTGTGACCCACACCATGGCGTCAGCACCACCCCTCAGGGTCCCACCCCACACTTTGGGGTCGCCCCCCCCCCCCCCCTTCCCTCACCCGTGAAGCCCCCGTCGGCGATGTTGAACATGAACCGCGGCTTCTCGGCCCGGTCGTCGCGGCGCCCGTTGGCGCGGGGCTCGGCTTTGGGGTCCCTCTCGGCCTTGGGCTCCTCTATGGGGGGGGAAGAGGGGGTGCGGGGGGGGAGGACGTAAGGGGGGGGCACACTTGGGGGGCGCCCCCCCACCCCAGACCCTCTCCTATCAGCAGGAAGCCAATGGGAGCCATCAGTAGGCTCCAGAGTGAACAGGGCACAAGGAAGGGCAGGGGGAAGCCACGCCCCCCTTAGGGTAAGCCACGCCCCCTAGACTAAGCTCCACCCCCATAGGCTAAGCCACACCCTCCATAGGCTAAGACACACCCCCACAGGCTAAGCTCCACCCCCATAGGCTAAGCCACACCCTCAATAGGCTAAGCCATACCCCCATAGGCTAAGCTCCACCCCCACAGGCTAAGCTCCACCCCCATAGGCTAAGCCACACCCACCACAGGCTAAGCCACACCCCTATAGGCTAAGCTCCACCCCATAGGCTAAGCCACACCCTCCATAGGGTAAGCCATGCCCCCTAGGCTAAGCTCCACCCCCACAGGCTAAGGCACGCCCCCATAGGCATTGGGAGCCATCAGTAGGCTCCAGAGTAAACAGGGCACGAGGAAGGGCAGGGGGAAGCCACGCCCCCCTTGGCTAAGCTCCACCCCCCATTGGCTAAGCCATGCCCCCTAGGCTAAGCTCCACCCCCATAGGCAAAGCTCCACCCCCATGGGCTAAGCTCCACCCCACAGGCTAAACCACGCCCCCTAGGCTAAGCTCCACCCCACAGGCTAAGCCACGCCCCTACAGGCTAAACTACACACCCCCCCCCGACTAAGCTCCACCCCCATAGGCTAAGCTCCACCCCATTTCCTAAGCCATGGCCCCTAGTCTAAGCTCCACCCCCATAGGCAAAGCTCCACCCCCATGGGCTAAGCTCCACCTGCACAGGCTAAGCTCCACCCCATAGTCTAACCCACGCCCCCCACAGGCTAAACCACGCCCCCAATGCTAAGCTCCACCCCCTTTGGCCAAGCCCCGCCCCCCGGCACCTCGTTTGTGGTCGGGGTCCCCCCCCGGCTCCTTGGGGTCCTCGTCCGGGGGCTTCTCCTCGGCTTTGTCTGCAGGGGGGGGCTCCGGGCCTGCGGGGTATTATGGGATGTCAGGGGTATTATGGGATGTCAGGGGTATTATGGGATGTCAGGGGTAACATGGGGTGTCAGGGGTATTATGGGGTGTCAGGGGTAACATGGGATGTCAGGGGTATTATGGGATGTCAGAGGTATTATGGGGTGTCAGGGGTATTATGGGGTGTCAGGGGTATTATGGGATGTCAGGGGTATTATGGGGTATTATGGGATGTCAGGGGTATTATGGGATGTCAGGGGTAACATGGGGTGTCAGGGGTATTATGGGGTATTATGGGATGTCAGGGGTATTATGGGGTGTCAGGGGTATTATGGGATGTCAGGGGTATTATGGGATGTCAGGGGTAACATGGGGTGTCAGGGGTATTATGGGGTGTCAGGGGTAACATGGGGTGTCAGGGGTATTATGGGATGTCAGAGGTATTATGGGGTGTCAGGGGTATTATGGGGTGTCAGGGGTATTATGGGATGTCAGGGGTATTATGGGGTATTATGGGATGTCAGGGGTATTATGGGATGTCAGGGGTAACATGGGGTGTCAGGGGTATTATGGGGTGTCAGGGGTAACATGGGGTGTCAGGGGTATTATGGGGTGTCAGGGGTATTATGGGATGTCAGGGGTATTATGGGGTATTATGGGATGTCAGGGGTATTATGGGGTGTCAGGGGTATTATGGGATGTCAGGGGTATTATGGGGTGTCAGGGGTATTATGGGGTATTATGGGATGTCAGGGGTATTATGGGGTGTCAGGGGTATTATGGGATGTCAGGGGTATTATGGGGTGTCAGGGGTATTATGGGGTGTTATGGGTATTATGGGGTGTCAGGGGTATTATGGGGTGTTATGGGATGTCAGGGGTATTATGGGGTGTCAGGGGTATTATGGGATGTCAGGGGTAACATGGGGTGTTATGGGGTGTCAGGGGGTAACACGGGGTGTCAGGGGTATTATGGGGTGTTATGGGATGTCAGGGGTATTATGGGATGTCAGGGGTAACATGGGGTGTTATGGGATGTCAGGGGGTATTATGGGGTGTCACGGGGTGGTATGGGGTATTATGGGATATTATGGGATACAGGATATTATGGGATATGGGGTATTATGGAATATGGGATATGATGGGATATTATGGGATATGATGGGATATTATGGAATATGGTGTGTTATGGGATATTATGGGATATGGGATATAATGGAATATGATGGGATATGATGGGATATTATGGAATATGGTATATGATGGGATATTATGGGATATGATATATTATGGAATATGATGGCATATTATGGGACATGGTGTATTACGGGATATTATGGGGTATGGGATATTATGGGATATAGGGTATTATGGGATATTATGGGATGGGGATATTACGGAATACGACGGGATATTATGGGATATGGGGTATATGGAATAGAGATGTTATGAGGTATGATGGGATATGATGGAATATGATGGGATATTATGGGATATAGGATACGATGGGTTATTATGGGATATCGGATATTATGGGATATGATGGGATATGGGGCACTATGGGATGTAGGATATTATGGGATACTACAGGATACGACGGGATATAATGGGATATGATGTGTTATTATGGCACACAGGGTATTATGGGATGCGGGGGTCCCTCACCCGCTCGCTCCTCGCGGGCCGCGGTCCCTTCGGCCTCGGGCTCCCTGTGGCCGGGTCCTTCCTCCTCCTCCCCCTTGCGCATCCCCTCGGCCTCGCTGCCATCACCCGGCGACGGGGGCACCTCAGGGACTGGTGGCTGCCATAGGGGACACGGGGGGTGGGGGGCTGGCGTCAGCCCCTATGGACACCCATAGGGGACTGGGGCCCCCACGGCGGCCGTCGCCGTCACCCACCTCGGGCTCCATCTTCTCGGCACCTTTGGGCTCCTTCTCGTCCCTGTTGGGGTCCCCATGGTCCCTGTCCTGGGGGGGCCCCGGCCCGTCCCCGCGCTCGCTGGGGGCTGGCGTGGCTGGGGAGAGGGGACAGAGGGGTATTATGGGATGGGGGACGTCCCCAAACCCCGTACCCGTCCCACGTCACCATCCTGGTCCCTCGTGGCCTCTGTATCCGGCATCCCCATCCTGCCCCCTGCATCCCATCCCCATGTACCCCCATGTGCCCTGCATCCCCATCCTGTCCCCTGCATCCCATCCCCATGTACCCCTATGTACCCTGCATCCCCATCCTGTCCCTGCATCCCAAACCCATGTACTCCTATGTACCCTGCATCCCCATCCTGTCCCCTGCATCCCATCTCCATGTACCCCTATGTACCCTGCATCCCCATACTGTCCCTGCATCCCAAACCCATGTACTCCTATGTACCCTGCATCCCCATCCTGTCCCTGCATCCCATCCCCATGTACCCCTATGTCCCCCGCATCCCATACCCATGTACCCCTATGTACCCTGCATCCCAATCCTGTCTCCATATCCCCATATTCCCTGTATTCCCCACCCCTATATCGCCCCATCTCCCCTGTATCCCATCCCACCCCCATCCCCATGTATCCCCACATCCCCTGTACCCACATCCTAACCCCTGTGGATGGGATGTACCCCATCCTGCTCCCATCATTATGTCCCCTATATCCCCAGCCTGCCCCTTCATTCCTGTCCATTCCGCATCCCCATTCCCGTATCCATACCTCGTACCCCACACCCCGTACCCCATATCCCATACCCCATATCCTGTGCCCCATATCCCATACCCCATACCCCATACCGACACCCCATACCCCCCAGCCCATATCCCATACCCCATATCCCATTCACCATATCCCATACCCCATATCTCATACCCCATATCCATACCCCATACCCCCCACCCCATATCCTATACCCCATATCCCATACCCCATATCTCATACCCCATATCCCATACCCTATATCTCATACCCCATATCCCATACCCTATATCTCATACCCCATATCCCATACCCTATATCTCATATCCCATATTCCATACCCCATATCCCATACCCCATACCCCCCACCCCATATCCCATTCACCATATCCCATACCCCATACCTCACACCCCATATCCCATACCCCATATCCCATACCTCATACCCCATATCCCATACCCCATATCCGATACTCCATACCCCCCACCCCATATCACATACCCCATACCCCATATCCCATACCGCATATCCCATACCCCATACCGCATATCCCATACCGCATATCCCATACCCCATACCCCATATCCCATATCCCATACCCCATACCCCATATCCCATACATCCCATACCCCATACCCCATACCCCATATCCCATACCCCATATCCCATACCCCATACCTCATACCCCATATCCCCCACCCCATATCCCATACCCCATACCCCATATCCCATACATCCCATACCTCATACCCCATACCCCATACCCCACCCCCCACCCCCCACATCCCACAATCCCCAACCCCCCCCCACCCCATAATCCCCCCCCCCAGTGCCGTTACCGGGGCTGTGTGGGGCGGGGCTGGGGGGGCCGCTGTGCTCGGGGCTGGGGGGCCCGGTCCTGGCGGGGGACGAGGCCCGGGACGAGCGCTTGGAGTCGGCGGCGCTGGGCTCCGGGGGCAGCTCCGGGAGGCTCCAGCGCCCGTTGATGTGCTCGAACTCCTGCACCTGAGGGGGGGCACCCATGGGTGCGGGGCACCCATAGATAGGGGCACCCATGGGGTGGGGACCCATAGATAGGGACACCACCCATGGGAAGGGGGACCCATAGATAGGGGCACCCATAGATAGGGGCACCCATGGTGGGGGGACCCATGGATAGGGACACCCATAGATAGGGGCACCCATGGTGGGGGGACCCATGGATAGGGGCACCACCCATGGGAAGGGGGACCCATAGATAGGGGCACCCATAGATAGGGACACCCATAGATAGGGGCAACCATATATGGGGCACCCATGGGGGGGGACCCATGGATAGGGGCACCACCCATGGGAAGGGGGACCCATAGATAGGGACACCCATAGATAGGGAAACCCATGAGTGGGGGCTCCCATAGATAGGGGCACCCACAGATAGGGGCACCCATAGAGAGGGAAACCCATAGATAGGGGCACCCATGGGAAGGGGGACCCATAGATAGGGGCACCCATAGATAGGGATACCCAGAGATAGGGGCACCCATGGGAAGGGGGCCCACAGATAGGGGCACCCATAGATAGGGGCACCAATGGGAAGGGGGACCCATAGATAGGGGCATCCATAGATAGGGGCACCCATGGGGGTACCCATGGGTGGGGGCACCCATAGATAGGGACACCAATAGATAGGGGCACCCATGGGAAGGAGGACCCATAGATAGGGGCACCCATAGATAGGGGCACCCATGGGAAGGGGGACCCATAGATAGGGGCACCCATAGATAGGGCACCCATGGGGGTACCCATGGGTGGGGGCACCCATAGATAGGGGCACCCACAGATAGGGGCACCCATGGGAAGGGGGACCCATGGATAGGGGCAACCATAGATAGGGGCACCCATGGGTAGGGGGACCCATAGATAGGGGCACCCATGGGTGGGGGCACTCATAGACAGGGGCACCCACAGATAGGGGCACCCATGGGAAGGGGGAGCCATAGATAGGGGCACCCATAGATAGGGACACCCATGTGGGGGGACACCCATGGGGGGGGCACCCACAGGGGCACTCATGGGTGGGGGGAACCCACAGGGGGAAACAAGGAGCACCCATGGATGGGAAGCACCCATAGGGCTGGGGGTGCCCACGGGGAGAACCAGAGGCCGGGAGGCACCCATGGTTGGGGGGCACCCATAAGGAGGAACAAGGAGCACCCATCGATGGGAGGCACCCATAGGGGGAAACAAGGAGCACCCATGGATGGGTGGCACCCGTAGGGGGACCAAGGAGCACCCATGGATGGGAGGCACACATAGGGCTGGGGGGTGCCCATGGGGGTAAGCAGAGGCTGGGAGGCACCCACGGGTGGGGAGCACCCACAGGGGTAACAAGGAGCACCCATGGATGGGTGGCACCCATAGGGGTAAAGAAGGAGCACACATGCATGGGAGGCACCCAAACACTGGGGGGTGCCCATGGGGGTAAGCGGAGGCCGGGGGGCACCCATGGGTGGGGGGCACCCATAGGGGGAAACAAGAAGCACCCATGGACGGGAGGCACCCACAGGGCTGGGGGCTGCCCATGGGGGTAAGCAGAGGCTGAGAGGCACCTACGGGTGGGGGGACCCATAGAGGCACCCATGGGTGGGGAGCACCCACAGGGGTAACAAGGAGCACCCATGGATGGGTGGCACCCATAGGGGGAAACAAGGAGCACCCATGGATGGGAGGCACCCATAGGGGGAAACAAGGGGCACCCATGGATGGGAAGCACCCATAGGGGAAACAAGGAGCACCCATGGATGGGAAGCACCCATAGGGGAAACAAGGAGCACCCATGGATGGGAGGCACCCAAATGTTGGGGGGTGCCCATGGGGGTAAGCAGAGGCTGGGAGGCACCCACGGGTGGGGAGCACC
The DNA here is from genome assembly GCF_033815535.1 of Pezoporus flaviventris. Lineage (NCBI taxonomy): Eukaryota > Metazoa > Chordata > Aves > Psittaciformes > Psittacidae > Pezoporus > Pezoporus flaviventris. The sequence continues at coordinate 43,442 of NW_026892803.1, forward strand.
CACAGGGGTAACAAGGAGCACCCATGGATGGGTGGCACCCATAGGGGTAAAGAAGGAGCACCCATGGATGGGTGGCACCCATAGGGGTAAAGAAGGAGCACGCATGCATGGGAGGCACCCAAACATTGGGGGGTGCCCATGGGGGTAAGCGGAGGCCGGGGGGCACCCATGGGTAGGGGGCACGCATAGGGGGAAACAAGGAGCACCCATGGACGGGAGGCACCCACAGGCACCTACGGGTGGGGGGACCCATAGAGGCACCCATGGGTGGGGAGCACCCACAGGGGTAACAAGGAGCACCCATGGATGGGTGGCACCCATAGGGGGAAACAAGGAGCACCCATGGATGGGAGGCACCCATAGGGGGAAACAAGGAGCACCCATGGATGGGAGGCACCCATAGGGGAAACAAGGAGCACCCATGGATGGGAAGCACCCATAGGGGAAACAAGGAGCACTCATGGATGGGAGGCACCCAAATGTTGGGGGGTGCCCATGGGGGTAAGCGGAGGCCGGGGGGCACCCATAGGTGGGGGGCACCCATAGGGGGAAACAAGGAGCACCCATGGATGGGAACACAGAGCACCCATGTATGGGAGGCACACATAGGGGGAACAAGGAGCACCCATGGATGGGAGGCACCCAAAGGAGGGAACAAGGAGCACCCAGGGATGGGAGGCACCCAAAAGGTTGGGGGGTGCCCATGGGGGTAAGTGGAGGCTGGGGGGCACCCATGGGTGGGGGCACCCATAGGGGGAACAAGGAGCACCCATGGATGGGTGGCACCCATAGGGCTGGGGGCTGCTCATAGGAGGAAGCGGAGGCCAGGAGGCACCCATGGGTGGGGGGCACCCATAGAGGCACCCTTGGGTGGGGAGCACCCATAGGGGGAAGCAAGGACCACCCGTGGATGGGAACACAGAGCACCCATGGATGGGCGGCACCCATAGGTGGAAGCAAGGAGCACCCATGGATGGGACCACAGAGCACCCACGGATGGGGGGCACCCATAGGGAGAAACAAGGAGCACCCATGGATGGGAACACAAAGCACCCATGGATGGGCAGCACCCATAGGGGGAAGCAAGGAGCACCCGTGGATGGGAACACAGAGCACCCACGGATGGGTGGCACCCATAGGGGGAAACAAGGAGCACCCATGGATGGGACCACAGAGCACCCACGGATGGGTGGCACCCATAGGGGGAAACAAGGAGCACCCATGGATGGGCGGCACCCATAGGGCTGGGGGCTGCCCATAGGGGGAAGCAGGGGCCAGGAGCACCCATGGATGGGCGGCACCCATAGGGCTGGGGGCTGCCCATAGGGGGAAGCAGGGGCCAGGAGCACCCATGGGTGGGGGGCACCCATAGAGGCACCCTTGGGTGGGGAGCACCCATAGGGGGAAGCAAGGACCACCCGTGGATGGGAACACAGAGCACCCATGGATGGGCGGCACCCATAGGGGGAAACAAGGAGCACCCATGGATGGGTGGCACCCATAGGGCTGGGGGCTTCCCATAGGGGGAAGCAGGGGCCAGGAGCACCCATGGGTGGGGGGCACCCACAGGGCTGGGGGCTGTGGGCCCGGGAGCACCCATGGGTGCTGGTACCTTCTTCTTGACGAGGGACATGACCCCGATGCGGGTGAGGACCTGCTGCCGGGACAGCCCCTCCCGGGGGACCCCGTCCGCAAAGGTCTCCGAGCCGTCGGCGCCCGGCTCGCACAGGTGCCGCATGAAGAGGGACACGTAGGCTCTGCGGGGACACAGGGACACCCATGGGCACCCAGGGACACACAGGGACACCCATGGACACCCATGGGCACCCAGGGACACCCAGGGACACCCAGGGACACCCATGGGCACCCAGGGACACACAGGGACACCCATGGGCACCCAGGGACACCCAGGGACACCCAGGGACACCCATGGGCACCCAGGGACACACAGGGACACCCATGGGCACCCAGGGACACCCAGGGACACCCAGGGACACCCATGGACACGTAGGCTCTGCGGGGACACAGGGACACCCATGGGCACCCAGGGACACCCAGGGACACCCATGGGCACCCAGGGACACACAGGGACACCCATGGGCACCCAGGGACACACAGGGACACCCATGGACACGTAGGCTCTGCGGGGACACAGGGACACCCATGGGCACCCAGGGACACCCAGGGACACCCAGGGACACCCATGGGCACCCAGGGACACACAGGGACACACAGGGACACCCATGGACACCCAGGGACACCATGGACACGTAGGCTCTGCGGGGACACAGGGACACCCATGGGCACCCATGGACACCCATGGGCACCCAGGGACACACAGGGACACACAGGGACACCCATGGACACCCAGGGACACCATGGACACGCATGGACACCCATGGACACCATGGACACCCATGGACACCCATGGACACCCATGGGCACCCAGGGACACCCAGGGACACCATGGACACGTAGGCTCTGCGGGGACACAGGGACACCCATGGACACCCAGGGACACCCATGGACACCCATGGACACCCAGGGACACCCAGGGACACCCATGGACACCCATGGACACAGGAACACCATGGACACCCATGGACACCCATGGACACCCAGGGACACCCAGGGACAGCAGGGACACCAGGGACACCCATGGACACCCATGGACACCCATGGACACGTAGGCTCTGCATGGACACAGGGACACCAGGGACACCCAGGGACATCAGGGACACCAGGGACAGCAGGGACACCATGGACAGCAGGGAAACCCAGGGACAGCAGGGACACCCAGGGACACCATGGACACCATGGACACCCACTAACACCCATGGACACCATGGACACCAGGGACACCAGAGACACCATGGACACCCACTGACACCCAGGGACACCCATGGACACCAGGGACACCCAGGGACACCCAGGGACACCTTGGACACCCAGGGACACCCATGGACACCCAGGGACACCAATGGACACCCACTGACACCCACAGAGCCCATTGACACCCATGGACACCCACTGACAATCATAGAGCCCACTGACACCCATCAACACCCATCGACACCCACTGACACCCATAGAGACCACTGATACCCACTGACACCCACCGACACCCATAGAGCACACTGACACCCACTGACACCCACAGAGCACACTGACATCCATTGAGCCCATTGAGCCCTTTGACACCCCCAGAGTCCACTGACACCCATAGAGCACAGTGACACCCACTGACAGCCATAGAGCCCACTGACACCCATTGACACCCATAAAGCCCACTGACACCCAGAGCCCATTGACACCCACAGAGCCCACTGACACCCATAGAGCACAGTGACACCCACTGACAGCCATAGAGCCCACTGACACCCATTGACACCCATAAAGCCCACTGACACCCAGAGCCCATTGACACCCACAGAGCCCACTGACACCCATAGAGCACACTGACACCCACTGACACCCATAGAGCACATTGACACCAATAGAGCCCACACACAACCATAGAGCACACTCACACCCCCTGACACCCATAGAGCCCATTGACACCCATAGAGCCCACTGACACCCACTAACACCCATAGAGCCCATTGACACCCACAGACCCATTGACACCCACTAACACCCATAGAGCCCATTGACACCCATAGAGCCCATTGACACCTATAGAGCCCATTGACACCCACTGGCACCCATAGAGCACACTGACACCCATTGACACCCACAGAGCCCATTGACACCCATAGAGCCCAGTGACACCCATAGAGCCCACTGACACCCACAGAGCCCCTAGAGCACATTGAGAACCATAGAGCCCTCCCCAGGCTCACAGAGGTGCCGCATGAACAGGGACACCTCTGCAGGCCCTGCAGAGGACACCATTGACACCCACTGACACCCACTGACACCTATTGACACCCACTGACACCCACTGACATCCGTAGAGCACATTGACACCCATAGAGCCCACTGATAACCATAGAGCACATTCACACTCATTGACACGCACTGACAACTACTGAAAACCACAGAGCACACTGACACCCATTAACACCCACTGACACCCATAAAGCCCACTGACACCCATAGAGCACACTGACACCCACTGACACTCACTGACACCCATAAAGCCCATCGACGCCCACAGAGCCCATTGACACCCATAGAGCACACTGACACCCATAGAGCTCATATTGCTCACTGAGACCCGCAGAGTCCATTGACACCCATAGAGCACATTGACACCCGTAGAGCACACTGACACCCATAGAGCTCATAGAGCCCACTGGGACCCATAGAGTCCATTGACACCCACAGAGCACAGAGAGTCTACTGACACCCATAGAACATATTGACACTCATAGAGCTCACAGAGCCCATTGGGACCCACAGAGTCCATTGACACCCATAGAGCACACAGAGTCTACTGACATCCATTGACAACCATAGAGCCTACAGAGTCTATTGACACCCACAGAGCATGTTGACACCCATACAGCATATTGATCACCCATAGAGCTCATGGAGCCCATTGGCACCCATAGAGCCCATTGACACCCATAGAGCCCACAGAGACTATTGACACCCACAGATCATGTTGACACCCACAGAGCATATTGATCACTCATAGAGCTCATAGAGTCCATTGACATCCATAGAGCCCACAGAGTCTATTGACACCCACAGAGCACGTTGACACCCATAGAGCATATTGATCACCCATAGAGCTCATGGAGCCCATTGGGACCCATAGAGCCCACAGAGTCTATTGACACCCACAGAGCACGTTGACACCCATAGAGCATACTGATCACCCATAGAGTTCATAGAGTCCATTGACACCCATAGAGCACACTGACACCCATTGACACCCATAGAGCCCATTGACACCCATAGAGCACACTGACACCCATAAAGCTCATAGAGTCCATTAACACCCATAGAGCACGTTAACACCCATAGAGACCATTGACACTCATAGAGCACGTTCACACCCATAGAGCCCATTGACACTCATAGAGCACACTGACACCCATAAAGCTCATAGAGTCCATTAACACCCATAGAGCACGTTGACACTCATAGAGCACATTGACACCCATAGAGCACGTTGACACCCATAGAGCATACTGGCACCTATAGAGCTCATAGAGCCCACTGGGACCCATAGAGTCCATTGACACCCACAGAGCATACAGAGTCCATTGACACCCACAGAGCACATTGACACCCATAGAGCATATTGATCACCCATAGAGTTCATAGAGTCCATTGACACCCAGAGACCCCATTGGCACCCATAGAGCACACTGACACCCATTGACACCCATAGAGACCCATAGAATCCATTGACACCCATAGAACACACAGAATCTATTGACACCCACAGTGCCCACTGACACCCATAGGGCACACAGAATCTATTGACACCCAGAGAGCCCATTGACACCCAGAGAGCCCACTGACATCCCCTGACACCCATAGAGTCCATTGATACCCATAGAGCCCACTGACACCCATAGAGTCCATTGACACCCATAGAGCACACAGAATCTATTGACACCCATAGAGCCCATAGAATCTATTGACACCCACAGAGCCCATTGACACCCACAGAGCACATAGAGCCTGTGTCCACAGAACCCATAGAGCCTGCACCCAGTCTCCCCATAACTAGGGACATTGTCCCCAGACTCCCTGTCCCCATTGTCTCCATTGCCCCCATTACCCCCACTGTCCCCAAAGCTCCCATTACCCCCATTGCCCCCATTGCCCCCATTACCCCCATTGTCCCCAGTGTCCCCATTACCCCCATTGCCCCCACTGTCCCTTTGCCATCAGCCTGTCCCCTCCTCACAGCGCCCCATGGCCTGTGCCGGCCCCGGCCGGGTCCTGCCACCGCTCTGGTTGACCCCAAGGCCAGCACCGGCCCCCCGGGGGGCACAGGGGGACCCCGGGGGTGACTTTGTGTCGGGGTGAGGGGGGCACGGGCTCGTCCGGCCCCCAGGAACCCGACTCTTGTTGGCGCTGGGATGAGTAAGGGCTCATCATGTGGCTGGGGGCAATGGGGGGCAGAGGGGGCAATAGGGGCAATGGGGACAATGAGGACTACGGGGGGCAATGGGGGACATACCTGATACCACCACCCTGTGTCTCCCATCCCCATTGTCCCCATTGTCCCTATTGCCTCATTACCCCCACTGTCCCCATTGTCCCCATTGTCCCCATTGTCCCCATTGTCCCCATTGCCCCCCACTGCCCCCATTGGCACCCACTTGAACTCCTTCTCGCTCTTGCCACGCAGGTCCCGCACGAGCCATTGGGAGGTGAAGGCGTCCTGGGGGGGCATCCCCCACCTCATCACCGCGTTCAAGAAGGCCTTGCGCTGCCGCGTGTTGAACCCCAGCACCTGCGGGGGCAATGGGGACAATGGGAGCAATGGGGGCAATGGGGGTAATGGGGGAAATGGGGACAGTGGGGGCAATGGGGACAATGGGAGCAATGGGGGCAATGGGGGTAATGGGGGAAATGGGGACAGTGGGGGCAATGGGGACAATGGGAGCAATGGGGGGACAATGGGAGCAATGGGGGGACAATGGGAGCGATGGGGACAATGGGGACACAATGGGGGTAATGGGGGCAATGGGGGTAATGGGGACAATGGGAGCAATGGGGACAATGGGTACACAATGGGAGCAATGGGGGTAATGGGGACAATGGGGGTAATGGGGGCAACGGGGGTAATGGGGGCAATGGGAGCAATGGGGACAATGGGGGTAATGGGGACAATGGGGGTAATGGGGGCAATGGGGCATTGGAGGCAATGGGACAATGGGGGCAATGGGGTAATGGGGACAATGGGGGTAATGGGGCAATGGGGACAATGGGGGTAATGGGGACAATGGGGACAATGGGGACAATGGGGGTAATGGGGACAATGGGGGTAAGGGGGACAATGAGGGTGATGAGAACAATGGGGGTAATGGGGACAATGGGGGTAATGGGACAATGGAGGCAATGAGGGCAATGGGGACAATGGGGGCAATGGGCATCAATGGGCATCAATGGGTGATAACACACGTCAATGGGTGTCAATGGGTGACACCCAGCATGTCCCATATCCACCCTTTGTGTTGTGGTCTTCCCCATGGCACCCTGACCCCCCACCCATGGGACATTTGGGGCCATTGAGGATGGGGACCATGGGGACAAGGTCCTCTGGGCATGGGGACATTGGGGACCCTGGGGATGGGGTCTATGGGGATGGGGACATTGGGGACATTGGGGATGGGGTCTACGGGGATGGGGACATTTGGATGGGGTCTATGGGGATGGGGACATTGGGGATGGGGTCTACAGGGATGGGGACATTGGGGACATTGGGATGGGGTCTATGGGGATGGGGACATTGGGGACATTGGGGATGGGGTCTATGGGGATGGGGACATTGGGGATGGGGTCTATGGGGATAGGGACATTGGGGACATTGGGGATGGGGTCTATGGGGATGGGGACATTGGGATGGGGTCTATGGGGATGGGGACATTGGGGACATTGGGGATGGGGTCTATGGGGATGGGGACATTGGGGATGGGGTCTATGGGGATAGGGACATTGCGGACATTGGGGATGGGGTCTATGGGGATGGGGACATTGGGATGGGGTCTATAGGGATACCAGGGACTCTGGGGATGGGGTCTATGGGGTCTATGGAGATTGGGACATTGGGGACATTGGGGATGGGGTCTATGGGGACAGGGGACAGCAGAGGGGGTTCTATGGGGCCGCTGTGGGGTGCCCCCATGTCCTCACCTCGATGTTGCCCCCGACCCGGGCCAGCAGCGGCGGCAGGGGCTTGTCCTTCTCATTGCGGAGCTGCCGCTTGGACTGACGGCGGCCTGGGGGGGGACAAGGGGGTCAGCACCCACCTATGGCACCTGGAGAGCACCCCAGAGCATCGCGAGCACCCCTATGGCACCCTGACCCCCTCTATAGCGCCATGACACTGCTATGGGACACCCACTGACACCCACTATAGAACTTGGATCCCCTACATAGCACCACGACACCCCTATGGCACCCTAACCCCCTATATAGCACCATGACACTGCTATGGGACGCTGACACCCCTATGGCACCCTGACCCCCTATATAGCACCATGACACTGCTATGGGCCACTGACACCCACTATGGCACCCTGACCCCCTCTATAGCACCATGACACTGCTATGGGACACTGACACCCACTATAGCACTATGACACCCCTACGGCACCCTCACCCCCATATAGCACCCTGACCCCACATATTGCACCATGACACCCCTAAGGGACCCTGACATTTCCTATAGCACCTCAACCCTCTTGCAGCACCCTGACCCCCACATGTGGGTCCCCCCCTCCCCAGACAGGGAGACACATGGGGAAACACAGGAGGACATGGAGGGGGGGACACAAAGGGACACAGGATGGGGGCCATGGGGGGACACAAGGGGACATGGGGGGACCATGGGGGGCCATGGGGGGGGGGGGGGGCTCTCACCCTCAGGCCGCTCATCGAAGTCCTCGTCCTCCTCCTCGGAGCCCACCGAGTACTCGGACTGGTTATCTGGGGGACACCGTCAGCACCATGGACAGCACCCAACGGCACCCAATAGCACCCAACGGCACCCAACACCACCTCCCAGTGCATCCCAGTGCATCCCAGTGCCCACCTTGGTCCTCCTGGGCCGCATCGTTGCAGTTGACCTCCCTGTGCCCACGTTGGGGGCCAGGGCCTCCTAGATCCTTCCAATGCCTCCCAGTCCATCCCAGTGCATCCCAGTGCTCACCTTGGTCCTCCTGGGCCGCATCGTTGCAGTAGACCTCCTTGTGCCCTTGCCCATGCTGGGGAACAGGGCCTCCTAGATCCTTCCAATGCCTCCCACTCCATCCCAGTCTATACCACTCCATCCCAGTCCATCCCAGTGCATTCCAGTGCCCACCTTGGTCCTGCTGGGCCACATAGTTGTCGTCGACCTCCTTGTGCCCACTTTGGGGGCCAGGGCCTCCTAGATCCTTCCAGTGCCCTTCCAATGCCTTGCAATGCCCTCCTAATGCCTCCCACTCCCTCCCAGTCCATCCCAGTCCACCCCAGTGCCCACCTTGGTCCTCCTGGGCCACATCATTGTAGTTGACTTCCTTGTGCCCACGTTGGGGTCCAGGGACTCCTAGATCCTTCCAGTGCCCTTCCAATGCCTTGCAATGCCCTCCCAGTGCCTCCCAGGCCATCCCAGTCCACCCCAGTGCATCTCAGTCCATCCCAGTCTATCCCAGTCCCTCCCAGTTCCCACCTTGGTCCTCCTGGGCCGCATCGTTGCAGTTGACCTGCTTGTGCCCTTGCCCACGTTGGATGCCAGGGCCTCCAAGATCCTTCCAATGCCTCCCAGTCCATCCCAGTCTCTAGCACTCCATCCCAGTCTAACCCACTCCATCCCGGTCCACCCCAGCGCCCACCTTGGTCCTCCTGGGCCGCATCATTGTAGTTGACCTCCTTGTGCCCGTGTTGGGGGCCAGGGCCTCCTAGATCCTTCCAGTGCCCTTCCAATCCCTTGCAATGCCCTCCCAATGCCTCCCACTCCATCCCAGTCTATCACAGTCCACCCCAGTGCATCCCAGTCCATCCCAGTGCCCACCTTGGTCCTCCTGGGCCGCATCGTTGTAGTTGACTTCCTTGTGCCCATGTTGGGGGCCAGGGCCTCCTAGATCCTTCCAATGCCCTTCCGATGCCTTGCAATGCCCTCCCAATGCCTCCCACTCCATCCCAGTCTATCCCAGTCCATCCCAGTGCCCACCTTGGTCCTCCTGGGCCGCATCGCTGCAGTTGACCTCCTTGTGCCCACATTGGGGGCCAGGGCCTCCTAGATCCTTCCAGGGCCCTTCCAATGCCTTGCAATGCCCTCCCAATGCCTCCCACTCCCTCCCAGTCCATCCCAGTCCCTCCCAGTCCACCCCAGTGCCCACCTTGGTCCTCCTGGGCCGCATCGTTGTAGTTGACCTGCTTGCGCACGCGCTTGCCCTTGCCCAGGTTGCGGGCCAGGTCCTCCTGCTGCTGCTCGTAGTGGTGCCGCAGCAGCTTCTCCCAGTAGTCGGGGTCCACGTTCTCCTCCTGCTTGATGATCTCCCGCTCGATCTCCTCGATCTGCCGGCACGCAACGGGGTCAAGGGGCACCCAAAGGCACCCACGGGCACCCATTTGGGGGGGGGGGGGGGGCAGCACCAGCTCCACATCCGCCCATTCCGATGGCATCTCCCATCCTCATCAGCACCAGCTCCGTCCTCTCCGTTGTGCCCCACCAACACCTCCGTCGGCCTCATTGCCTCCAGCACCTCCATCTACTCGTCCCCATCATCTTCATCCTCATCCTCTCCATCATCCCCATCTCTACCTCAATCTACTCATCTCCATCATCTTCATCCTCAACCTCTCCATCATCCCCATCTCTACCTCAATCTACTCATCCTGATCTTCATCTTCATCCTGTCCATCGTCCCCACCTCAACCTCAATCTACTCATCTCCATCATCCTCATCCTCTCCATCATCCCCCTCTCTACCTCAATCTACTCATCTCCATCATCTTCATCCTCAACCTCTCCATCATCCCCATCTCTACCTCAATCCACTCATCCTGATCGTCATCCTCATCCTCTCCATCATCCCCATCTCTACCTCAATCTACTCATCCCCATCATCCTCATCCTCTCCATCATCCCCATCCCTACCGCAATCTACTCATCCTGATCTTCATCCTCATCCTCTCCATCATCCCCATCTCTACCTCAATCTACTTATCTCCATCATCTTCATCCTCTCCATCATCCCCATCCCTACCTCAATCTACTCATCCTGATCTTCATCCTCATCCTCTCCATCATCCCCATCTCTACCTCAATCTACTTATCTCCATCATCTTCATCCTCTCCATCATCCCCATCCCTACCGCAATCTACTCATCCTGATCTTCATCCTCATCCTCTCCATCAACCCCATCCCTACCACAATCTACTCATCTCCATCATCTTCATCCTCTCCATCATCCCCATCTCTACCTCAATCTACTCATCTCCATCATCTTCATCCTCATTCTCTCCATCATCCCCATCCCTACCTCAAACTACTCATCTCCATCATCTTCATCCTCATTCTCTCCATCATCCCCATCTCTACCTCAATCTACTCATCTCCATCATCTTCATCCTCATCATCTCCATCATCCCCATCTCTACCTCAATCTACTCATCCCGATCTTCATCCTCATCCTCTCCATCATCCCCATCTTTACCTCAATCTACTCATCCCGATCTTCATCCTCATCCTCTCCATCATCACCATCTCTACCTCAAACTACTCATCTCCATCATCTTCATCCTCAACCTCTCCATCATCCCCATCTCTACCTCAATCTACTCATCCCAATCTTCATCCTCATCCTCTCCATCATCCCCATCTCAACCTCCATCTATTCATCCCCATTCTCTCCATCATCCCCATCTCTACCTCAATCTACTCATCCCAATCTTCATCCTCATCCTCTCCATCATCCCCATCTCAACCTCCATCTATTCATCCCCATTCTCTCCATCATCCCCATCTCTACCTCAATCTACTCATCCCCTTCACCGACATCATCTCCATCATCCTCATCTCCATCTCCCCGTCCCCTTCAACCCCATTGTCCCATCACCTCCATCAACCCCATCACCTCCATCAACCCCATTGTCCCATCACTTCCATCACCTCCATCAACGCCATTGTCCCATCACTTCCTTCACCTCCATCAACACCATTGTCCCATCACTTCCATCAGCCCCATCACCTCCATCAACCCCACTGTCCCATCACTTCCATCACCTCCATCAACACCATTGTCCCATCACTTCCATCAACCCCATCACCTCCATCAACCCCATTGTCCCATCACTTCCATCACCTCCATCAACACCATTGTCCCATCACTTCCATCAACCCCATCACCTCCATCAACCCCATTGTCCCATCACTTCCATCAGCCCCATCACCTCCATCAATCCCATTGTCCCATCACTTCCACCAGCCCCATCATCTCCATCAACCCCATTGTCCCATCACCTCCATCAACCCCATCGTCCCATCATCTCCATCAACCCCATGTCCCATCACTTCCATCAACCCCATCACCTCCATCAACACCATTGTCCCATCACTTCCACCAGCCCCATCATCTCCATCAACCCCATTATCCCATCACCTCCATCAACACCATTGTCCCATCACTTCCATCAGCCCCATCACCTCCATCAACCCCATTGTCCCATAATCTCCATCAACCCCATTGATCCCATCACCTCCATCAACCCCACCACCTCCATCAACCCCACCACCTCCATCAACCCCATCCACCCCACTGCCCCACCACCTCCACCATCACCCTAGCCATGCTCACCTTGTCCTCCTCTCGCACCACGTACTGGGCCACCTTGAAGGAGCTCAGGTACTCGTTCATGTTCTGCACGTCAGCGTCGTCGGTGGCGTCCTGGTTGCGGTCCAGGAGCCGCGCGATGGCCTCGTTGTCGTAGTGGATCACGCTGCTGTCCTCCTCCTTGTTGTCCCCTGCGCGGCGGCACGTGGCTCGCATCGTGTAGCATGGACCAGCCTGGCCTTGGCGTGGGCCAATGCGGGCCAACATGGTCTTGGCATGGGCCAACATGGGCCACACTGGCCTTAGCATGGGCCAATGTGAGCCAACATGGCTTTAGCATGGGCCATTGTGGCCTTGGCATGGGCCAACATGGGCCAATGTGGCCTTAGCATGGGCCAATGTGGGCCAACACGGCCTTAGCATGGGCCAACATGGGTTAATGTGGCCTTAGCATGGGCCAATGTGGCCTTGGCATGGGCCAATGTGGGCCAACATGGCCTTGACATGGGCCAACATGGCCTTAGCATGGGCCAATGTGAGCCAACATGGCCTTAGCAAGGGCCAACATGGGGCAATGCGGCCTTAGCATGGGCCAATGCGAGCCAACATGGCCTTAGCACGGGCCAATGAGGGCCAATGTGGCCTTAGCATGGGCCAATATGGGCCAACATGGCTTTAGCATGGGCCATTGTGGCCTTGGCATGGGCCAACATGGGCCAATGTGGCTTTAGCATGGGCCAATGTGGGCCAACATGGCCTTAGCATGGGCCAACACGGGTTAATGTGGCCTTAGCATGGGCCAATGTGGGCCAACATGGCTTTAGCATGGGCCAATGTGGCCTTGGCATGGGCCAATGTGGGCCAACATGGCCTTGGCATGGGCCAACATGGGCCAATATGGCCTTAGCATGGGCCAATGTGAGCCAACATGGCTTTAGCATGGGCCAACATGGGCCAATGTGGCCTAACTTGGGCCAATATGGGCCAACATGGCTTTAGCATGGGCCACTGTGACCTTGGCATGGGCCAATGTGGGCCAACATGGCCTTGGCATGGGCCAGCGTGGGCCAGTGCGGGCCCACATGGCCTTGGCATGGGCCAACATGGGCCAATGTGGCCTTAGCATGGGCCAATGTGGGCCAACATGGCTTTAGCATGGGCCAATGTGGCCTTGGCATGGGCCAATGTGGGCCAACATGGCCTTGGCATGGGCCAACATGGGCCAATATGGCCTTAGCATGGGCCAATGTGAGCCAACATGGCTTTAGCATGGGCCAACATGGGCCAATGTGGCCTTAGCTTGGGCCAATATGGGCCAACATGGCTTTAGCATGGGCCACTGTGACCTTGGCATGGGCCAATGTGGGCCAACATGGCCTTGGCATGGGCCAGCGTGGGCCGATGCGGGCCCACATGGCCTTGGCATGGGCCAACATGGGCCAATGTGGCCTTAGCATGGGCCAATGTGGGCCAACATGGCTTTGGCATGGCCAACATTGGCCAACATGGCCTTAACAGAGCCAAACAAGGCCCACCATGGCCTTGGCATTGGCCAACATGACCTTAACGGAGCCAAACAAGGCCCACCATGGCCTTGGCATGGCCCAACGTGCCCTTGGTATGATCCAACGTGCCCCACCATGGCCAAAGCATGCTTCAACACGGCCGAACATGGTCCAACAGAGCCTCAGGAAGCCAAATATGGCCCCAAATGGTCCCATTAGGACCTTCCATGTCCCGCCATGACTTTCCACATCCCATCATAGGCTTTCATGTCCCACCATGACCTTCACGTCCCACTGTGACCTCCATTCCCCACCATGACCCCCATGTCCCATTGTGACCCCCATGTCCCATCATGACCTCCATGCCCCATTGTGACCTCTATGTCCCATTGTGACCTCCATGTCCCATTGTGACCGCCACGTCCCATTGTGACCCCCATGCAACATCATATCCCCTACCATGTCCCACCATAACCTCCGCGTCCCATTGTGACCCCCTTGTCCCACTGTGACCTCCATGCCCCATTGTGACCCCCATGTCCCACTGTGATCCCCATGTCCCATTGTGACCCCCATGTCCCATCGTGACCCCCAGGTCCCATTGTGACCTCCATGCCCCATCGTCACCCCCATGCCCCATCGTGATCCCCACGTCCCATTGTGACCCCCATGTCCCATTGTGAACTCCATGTCCCATCATGACCCCCATGTCCCACCATGACTTCCATGCCCCATTGTGACCCCCATGCCCCATTGTGACCCCCATGTCCCATTGTGACCCCCATGCAACATCATAACCCCTGCCATGCCCCACCATAACCTCCATGTCCCACCATAACCTCCATGTCCCATCACGACCCACATGTCCCATCACGACGCCCATGCCCCATTGTGACCCCCATGTCCCACCATGACTTCCAGGCCCCATTGTGACCCGCATGTCCCATTGTGACCCCCATGTCCCATTGTGACACCCATGCAACATCATAACCCCTATCATGTCCCACCATGACCTCCATGTCCCATTGTGACCTTCACGTCCCATTGTGACCCCCATGTCCCACCATGACCTCCATGTCCCATCGTGACCTTCACGTCCCATTGTGACCCCCATGTCCCACCATGACTTCCATGCCCCATTGTGACCCGCATGTCCCATTGTGACCCCCATGTCCCATTGTGACCCCCATGCAACATCATAACCCCTACCATGTCCCATCGTGACCCCCATGTCCCATTGTGACCCCCATTTCCCATCATGACCCCCATGTCCCACCATGACTTCCATGCCCCATTATGACCCGCATGTCCCATTGTGACCCCCATGCAACATCATAATCCCTACCATGTCCCACCATGACCCCCACACCCCACCATGACCCCCACATCCCACCATGACCCCCATGCCCCACTGTGACCCCCACACCACATCGTGCCCCCCACGCCCCACCGTGACCCCCATGCCCCATTGTGACCCCCCCGTCCCATCATGATCCCCACGCCCCACCATGACCTTCACATCCCATCGTGACCCCCACGTCCCACCGTGACCCCCACGCCCCATCGTGACCCCCACGTCCCACTGTGACCCCCACGTGCCATCATGACCCCGTCCCATTGTGACCCCCACGTGCCACCGTGACCCCCACATCCCATCGTGACCCCCATGTGCCATCATGACCTCATCCCATCGTGACCCCCATGCCCCACCGTGACCCCCACGTCCCATCGTGACCCCCATGTGCCATCATGACCCTGTCCCATCGTGACCCCCACGTCCCACCGTGACCCCCACGTCCCATCGTGACCCCCACGTGCCATCATGACCTCATCCCATCGTGACCCCCATACCCCACCGTGACCCCCACGTGCCATCATGACCCCGTCCCATCGTGACCCCCACGCCCCACCGTACCCCCCACGTCCCACTGTGACCCCCATGCCCCACCGTGACCCCCACGTCCCACCGTGACCCCCACTTGCTATCATGACCCCGTCCCACCGTGCCCCCCACGTCCCACCGTGCCCCCCATGCCCCACCATACCCCCCCGTCCCACTGTGCCCCCCACGCCCCACCGTGCCCCCCACGCCGACCCCCGCCCTCACCCTCGTTCTCATCCTTGAAGAGCTCCTCGGTGCCGAACTTGAGGATGTCGTCGAGCTCCTGCTTGGACATGGAGCCGGCCTTGGAGCCCAGCCCCGGGCGCACCACCAGGTGCGTGAGCATCATCTTGCGCTTGGCCACCTGCGTGATGCGCTCCTCCACCGACGCGCGCGTCACGAACCGGTAGATCATCACCTTGTTGGCCTGGCCGATGCGGTGCGCGCGGCTGAACGCCTGCAACGGGCGCACGGCACGTCAGGGGGGAACGTGGGGTAACGTGGGGTGACGTGGGGTGACATGGGGTAACGTGGGATAACATGGGGTAACATGGGGTAACATGGGGTAATGTGGGATGGAGTGGGATGGAGTGGGATGGAGACATGGGACATGGCGTTGGCCTGGCCGATGCGGTGCGCGCGGCTGAACGCCTGCAACGGGCGCACGGCACGTCAGGGGGTAACGTGGGGTGACGTGGGATAACATGGGATAACATGGGATAACATGGGATGGAGTGGGATGGAGACACGGGACATGGCGTTGGCCTGGTCGATGCGGTGCGCGCGGCTGAAGGCCTGCAACGGGCGCACGGCACGTCAGGGGGGAACGTGGGGTAACGTGGGGTGACGTGGGATAACGTGGGGTAACATGGGATAACGTGGGGTAACATGGGATAACGTGGGACATCATGGGGTAACATGGAACGTCATGGGGTAACATGGGACGTCATGGGGTAACGGGATAATATGGGACATCATGGGGTAACATGGGATAACATGGGACGTCATGGGGTAACATGGGATGACATGGAATGTCATGGGGTAATGGGACAACATGGGATGGAGTGGGGCAACATGGGATAACATGGGGTAACATGGGATAACATGGGATAACATGGCGTAACATGGGATAAAATGGAACGTCATGGGGTAACATGGGATGGAGTGGGATGGAGACATGGGACATGGCGTTGGGCTGGCCGATGCGATGCGCGCGGCTGAACGCCTGCAATGGGCACACGGCACGTCAGGGGGCAATGTGGGATAACATGGAACGTCATGGGATAACATGGAACGTCATGGGGTAACATGGGGTAATGTGGCGTAACATGGGATAATGTGGGATAACGTGGGGTAACATGGGATGGAGTGGGATGTGGGGAGATGGAGACATGGGACATGGCATTGGGCTGGCTGATGCGGTGCGCGCGGCTGAACACCTGCAATGGGGGGGGACACGGCACATCGGGGGGTAAAGTGGGATAACGTGGGGTAACATGGCATAACATGGAACGTCATGGGGTAACATGGGGTAACATGGGATAACATGGGATAACATGGGATGGCATGGGGTAACATGGGGTAACATGGGATGGCATGGGGTAACATGGGGTAACATGGGGTAACATGGGGTAACATGGGATGGAGTGGGATAACATGGGATGGAGTGGGGTAACATGGGACGTCATGGGATACGGGACATGGAATGTCCTGGGATACAGAATATGGCAGGTGGGATGTGGGGAGATGGGATATGGTGATGGGGTGTGAGCAGGTGAACACCTCTGATGGGACAGGGGATAGCACGGAACAGCAGGGGATGTCATAGGGATGGCATGGGGTATGGGGAATGGGGTGTGGGGTATGGGTATATGTGATATGGGTTATGGGGAATGGGGTGTGGGGCATGGGGTATGGGGAATGGGGTATGGGATGTGGGGTATGGGATATGGGGTATGGGGTATGGGGAATGGGGTGTGGGGTATGGGGTGTGGGGTATGGGGAGTGGGGTGTCGGGTATGGGGAATGGGGTATGGGGTGTGGGATATGGGGTATGGGGTGTGGGGTGTGGGGCGTGGGGTATGGGGTATGGGATATGGGGAGTGAGATATGGGGTATGGGGAATGGGGTGTGGGGTATGGGGTGTGGGATATGGGGTGTGGGATATGGGGTGTGGGATATGGGGTGTGGGATATGGGGTATGGGATATGGGATGTGGGGAATGGGATGTGGGATGTGGGGTATGGGATATGGGGTATGGGGTATGGGGAATGGGGTGTGGGGTATGGGGTGTGGGGTATGGGGAGTGGGGTGTCGGGTATGGGGAATGGGGTATGGGGTGTGGGATATGGGGTATGGGGTGTGGGGTGTGGGGCGTGGGGTATGGGGTATGGGATATGGGGAGTGAGATATGGGGTATGGGGAATGGGGTGTGGGGTATGGGGTGTGGGATATGGGGTGTGGGATATGGGGTGTGGGATATGGGGTGTGGGATATGGGGTATGGGATATGGGATGTGGGGAATGGGATGTGGGATGTGGGGTATGGGATATGGGGTATGGGGTATGGGGAATGGGGTGTGGGGTATGGGGTGTGGGGTATGGGGAGTGGGGTGTCGGGTATGGGGAATGGGGTATGGGGTGTGGGATATGGGGTATGGGGTGTGGGGTGTGGGGCGTGGGGTATGGGGTATGGGATATGGGGAGTGAGATATGGGGTATGGGGAATGGGGTGTGGGGTATGGGGTGTGGGATATGGGGTATGGGATATGGGATGTGGGGAATGGGATATGGGGTGTGGGGTATAGGATATGGGGTATGGGATATGGGGTATGGGGAATGTGGCATGGGTATATGGGATATGGGATGTGGGGAATGGGATGTGGGGTATGGGGAATGGGGTGTGGGGAATGGGGTATGTGGAGGAGGTGGGTGCTGGGCGCCACGGGGGGTGCTCAGGACCTGGATGTCGTTGTGTGGGTTCCAGTCGGAGTCGAAGATGACGACGGTGTCGGCGGTCGCCAGGTTGATGCCGAGGCCCCCGGCCCGTGTCGAGAGCAGGAAACAGAACTGCTGCGCCCCCGGCGCTGCCCCCCCGGCGTCAGCGCCCACAGCACCCCCTACAGGCCCCTACAGCACCCACAGACCCCTATAGCACCCCATAGACCCCTACAGCACCCACAGACCCCTATAGCACCCCATAGACCCCTATAGCACCCACAGACCCCTATAGCACCCCATAGACCCCTACAGCACCCACAGACCCCTATAGCACCCCACAGACCCCTACAGCACCCATAGACCCCTATAGCACCCACAGACCCCTACAGCACCCATAGACCCCTATAGCACCCACAGGCCCCTACAGCACCCACAGACCCCTATAGCACCCCATAGACCCCTACAGCACCCACAGACCCCTATAGCAACCACAGACCCCTATAGCACCCCATAGACCCCTACAGCACCCATAGACCCCTATAGCACCCCACAGACCCCTACAGCACCCACAGACCCCTATAGCACCCCATAGACCCCTAAAGCACCCACAGACCCCTATAGCACCCCATAGACCCCTACAGCACCCATAGACCCCTATAGCACCCACAGACCCCTACAGCACCCACAGACCCCTATAGCACCCCATAGACCCCTACAGCACCCATAGACCCCTAAAGCACCCACAGACCCCTACAGCACCCACAGACCCCTATAGCACCCCACAGACCCCTACAGCACCCATAGACCCCTATAGCACCCACAGACCCCTATAGCACCCCATAGACCCCTATAGCACCCACAGACCCCTATAGCACCCATAGACCCCTATAGCACCCACAGACCCCTATAGCACCCACAGACCCTATAGCACCCACAGACCCCTATAGCACCCACAGACCCCTATAGCACCCATAGACCCCTATAGCACCCACAGACCCCTATAGCACCCCATAGACCCCTATAGCACCCACAGACCCCTATAGCACCCATAGACCCCTATAGCACCCACAGACCCCTATAGCACCCATAGACCCCTACAGCACCCACAGACCCCTATAGCAACCACAGACCCCTATAGCACCACATAGACCCCTATAGCACCCACAGACCCCTATAGCACCCACAGACCCCTATAGCACCCATAGACCCCTATAGCACCCACAGACCCCTATAGCACCCATAGACCCCTATAGCACCCACAGACCCCTATAGCACCCCATAGACCCCTATAGCACCCACAGACCCCTATAGCACCCATAGACCCCTACAGCACCCACAGACCCCTATAGCACCCCATAGACCCCTACAGCACCCACAGACCCCTATAGCACCCATAGACCCCCATAGCACCCATAGACCCTATAGCACCCATAGACCCCTACAGCACCCACAGGCCCCTATAGCACCCACAGACCCCTACAGCACCACATAGACCCCTATAGCACCCACAGACCCCTATAGCACCACATAGACCCCTATAGCACCCACAGACCCCTATAGCACCCATAGACCCCTATAGCACCCACAGGCCCCTATAGCACCCACAGACCCCTACAGCACCACATAGACCCCTATAGCACCCACAGACCCCTATAGCACCACATAGACCCCTATAGCACCCACAGACCCCTATAGCACCCATAGACCCCTACAGCACCCACAGACCCCTATAGCACCCCATAGACCCCTACAGCACCCCATAGACCCCTATAGCACCCATAGACCCCTACAGCACCCATAGACCCCTATAGCACCCATAGACCACTATAGCACCCCACAGACACCTATAGTATCCATACCCCTACAGCAGCCCACAGACCACTATAGTGTCCATAGACCATTACAGACCCCCACAGACCCCTACAGCACCCAGACACCTATAGCACCCATAGATCATTACAGCACCCCATAGACCACTATAGCACCCCTTAAATGCCTATAGCACCCAGAGACCACTAAAGACCCCCACAGACCTCTACAGCACCCACAGATCCCTACAGCACCCATAACCCCCTACAGCACCCATAAACCCCTATAGCACCCACAGACACCTATAGCACCCCATAGACGCGTATAGTACCGACAGACCCCTACAGCACCCCACAGACCACTATAGCACCCATAGACCATTAGAGTACCCCACAGACCACTATAGCACCCCATAGATGCCTATAGCACCCACAGACGAGTAAAGACCCCCACAGACCCCTACAGCACTCACAGACCCCTATAGCACCCATAGACCACTACAGCACCCCACAGACCCCTACAGCACGCACAGACCCCATTAACACCCACAAACCCCTATAGCACCCATAGACCCCTATAGCACCCCACAGACCCCTATAGTACACATAGACCCCTACAGCACCCCAAAGACCCCTATAGCACCACACAGAACCCTATAGCACCCATAGACCCCTATAGCACCCCATAGACCCCTATAGTACACATAGACCCCTACAGCACCTCAAAGACCCCTATAGCACCCCACAGAACCCTATAGCACCCATAGACCCCTATAGTACACATAGACCCCTACAGCACCCCAAAGACCCCTATAGCACCCCACAGAACCCTACAGACCCCCAGAGACCCCTATAGCACCCACAGACCCCTACAGCACCCACAGACAGCCAAGAGCCCCTGGCACTGCCCCTCCAGCATCAGCACACACAGCACTCCCTATAGCCCCCCATAGCACCCCATAGCCCCTGGCGTCAGTGGCAACAGTACCCCACAGTTGCCCCCCAAGCCAGTGACCCCCCCCCTCCTATGGGTACCCCGCAACAACCTCTATGTCCCCCCAAAACCCTTTTCCCCCCCACACATTGAAGGCCCCCTACCGCATACTGACCCCCACCCATGGGTGCCCCCATGCTGGGTGCTACCATTGACACATTCAATGGCCTCCTGATGCCAATCATCCCCTACCATTGACTACCCCCTACCCCATACTGACCCCCACCCATGGGTGCCCCCATGCTGGGTGCTACCATTGACACATTCAATGGCCTCCTGATGCCAATCATCCCCTACCATTGACTACCCCCTACCCCATACTGACCCCCACCCATGGGTGCCCCCCATTGGGTGCCACCATTGACACAGTCAAAGGCCTCCTGATGTCAATCACCCCTTACCATTGACTACCCCATAGTGACCCACACCCATTGACTACCCCTCTATGGGTGCCCCCCACCCATGGGTGCCCCCCATTGGGTGCCACCAATGACACAATGTCCTCCTGATGCCAATCACCCCCTACCATTGACTACCCCATAGTGACCCCCACCCACTGACTCCCCCTCTACCTATGGGTGCCCCACACCCATGGGTGCCACCACTGATGTCGTCAATGGCCTTCTGATGCCAATCACCCCCTACCATTGACTACCCCATAGTGACCCCCTACCTATGGGTACCCCCCACCCATGGGTGCCCCCATGCTGGGTGCCCAACAGTGACACAACGTCCTCCTGATGCCAATCAACCCCTACCACTGACTACCCCATAGTGACCCACACCCATTGACTACCCCTCTACCTATGGGTGCCCCCACCCATGGGTGCCCCCCATTGGGTGCCACCACTGACACAGTCAATGGCCTCCTGACGCCAATCACCCCCTACCATTGACTACCCCATAGTGACCCATACCCACTGACTACCCCTCTACCTATGGGTGCTCCACACCCATGGGTGACACCACTGATGTAGTCAATGGCCTCCTGATGCCAATCACCCCCTACCATTGCCTCCCCCCTACCCCATACTGACCCCCTACCTATGGGTGCCCCCCACCTAGGGGTGCCCCCATGCTGGGTGCCACCATTGACACAGTCAATGGCCTCCTGTTACCAATCATCCCTTACCATTGACTACCCCATAGTGACCCCCACCCACTGACTGCCCCCTTACCTACGGGGGCCCCCCACCCATGGGTGCTACCACTGACACATTCAGTGGCCTCCTGATGCCAATCAACCCCTACCATTGACTACCCCACAGTGACCCACACCCATTGACTACCCCTCTACCTATGGGTGCCCCCCACCCCATTGGGTGCCCCCATTGGGTGCCACCACTGACAATGGCCTCCTGACGCCAATCACCCCCTACCATTGACCACCCCCTACCCCATACTGACACCCCTACCTATGGGTGCCCCCACCCATGGGTGCCCCCATGCTGGGTGCTACCATTGACACATTCATTTCATTGGCCTCCTGATGCCAATCACCCCCTATCATTGACTACCCCGTACCCCATACTGACCCCCCCACTCATGGGTGCCCCCCATTGGGTGCCACCATTGACACAGTCAATGGCCTCCTGATACCAATCACCCCCTACCATTGACTACCCCATAGTGACCCACACCCATTGACTACCTCCCTACCTATGGGTGCCCCCCACCCATGGGTGGCACCGCTGACACAGTCAATGGCCTCCTGATCCCAATCACCCCCTACCATTGACTACCCCATAGTGACCCACACCCATTGACTACCTCCCTACCTATGGGTGCCCCCCACCCATGGGTGGCACCGCTGACACAGTCAATGGCCTCCTGATCCCAATCAACCCCTACCATTGACTACCCCCTACCCCATAATGATCCCTACCTATGGGCGCCCCCCATCCATGGGTGCCACCACTGATGCAGTCAATGGCCTCCTGATACCAATCACCCCTTACCATTGACTACCCCATAGTGACCCCCACCCATTGACTACCCCTCTACCTATGGGTGCCCCATGCTGGGTGCCACCATTGACACAGTCAATGGCCTCCTGATGCCAATCACCCCATACCATTAACTACCCCCATAGTGACCCACACCCACTGACTCCCCCCATACCCATGGGTGCCCCCCACCCATGGGTGCTCCCATTGACACATTCAATGGCCTCCTGATGCCAATCATCCCTTACCATTGACTACCCCATAGTGACCCACACCCCTTGACTATCCCTGTACCTATGGGTGCCCTCCACCCATGGGTGCTCCCATTAACACATTCAATGGCCTCCTGATGCCAATCATCCCTTACCATTGACTACCCCATAGTGACCCCCACCCATTGACTACCCCCATAGTGACCCACACCCATTGACTACCCCCATACCTGTGGGTGCCCCCGTGCTGGGTGCCACCACTGACACATTCAATAGCCTCCCGATGCCAATCACCCCCTACCATCAACTACCCCCATAGTGACCCACACCCACTGACTGACCTCCCCCCTACCCATGGGTGCCCCCCCACCCATGGGTGCCCCCCATTGGGTGCTACCGTTGAAGCGGTCGATGGCCTCCTGCCGCAGGGCGCCGGTGATGCCGCCGTCGATGCGCTCGTACTTGTAGCCCTCGTAGTCCAGGAAGTCCTCGAGCAGGTCCAGCATCTTCGTCATCTGCGGGCACTGGTTATACTGGGAGCACTGGGGCCGCGCACTGGGTGCTACGGGGAGGCTATGGGGGCTATGGGTGCTAAAGGTTGCTATGGGTGGCTATGGGTGCTATAGGTTGCTATGGGTGCTAAAGGTTGCTATAGGTGGCTATGGGTGCTAAACGTGCTAAAAGTTGCTATGGGTGGCTATGGGTGCTAAAGGTTGCTATGGGTGGCTATGGGTGCTAAAGGTTGCTGTGGGTGGCTATGGGTGCTATAGGTTGCTATGGGTGGCTATGGGTGCTACAGGTTGCTGTGGGTGGCTATGGGTGCTAAAGGTTGCTATGGGTGGCTATGGGTGCTATAGGTTGCTATGGGTGGCTATGGGTGCTAAAGGTTGCTGTGGGTGGCTATGGGTGCTAAAGGTTGCTATGGGTGGCTATGGGTGCTATAGGTAGCTATGGGTGGCTATGGGTGCTATAGGTAGCTATGGGTGGCTATGGGTGCTATAGGTTGCTGTGGGTGGTTATGGGTGCTATGGGTGCTAAAGGTTGCTATGGGTGGCTATGGGTGCGATGGATGTTATAGGTTGCTGTGGGTGTCTACGGGTGCTATGGATGCCATAGGTTGCTATGGACATCTATGGGTGCTATGGATTCTAAAGTTTGTTATGGGTATCTATGGGTGCTATGGATGTTATAGGTTGCTGTGGGTGTCTATGGGTGCTATGGATGCTATAGGATGCTATGGACATCTGTGGGTGCTATGGATGCTAAAGGTTGTTATGGGTATCTATGGGTGCTATGGATGTTATAGGTTGCTGTGGGTTTCTATGGGTGCTATGGATGTTATAGGCTGCTATGGGTGTCTATGGACGTCTATGGGTGCTACAGGTTGATATGGGTGTCTATGGGTGCTATAGGTTGCTATGGGTGTCTATGGATGCTATTGATGCTTAGGAGTGTCTATGGGTGCTATGGATGCTAAAGGTTACTATGGGTATCTATGGGTGCTATGGATGCGATAGGTTCCTATGGGTGTCTGTGGGTGATAGGGGTGCTAAAGGTTGCTATGGGTGTCTATGCCTGTCTATGGGTGGTATGGGTGCTAAAGGTTGCTATGGGTGTCTATGGGTGGTATGGGTGCTAAAGGTTGCTATGGGTGTCTATGGGTGTCTATGCCTGTCTATGGGTGGTATGGGTGCTAAAGGTTGCTATGGGTGTCTATGGATGTCTACAGGTGCGATAGGCTGCTATGGGTGTCTATGGATGTCTATGGGTGCTAAAGGTTGCTATGGGTGTCTATGGGTGCTATGGATGCGATAGGTTCCTATGGGTGTCTATGGATGTCTATGGGTGCTACGGGTGCTAAAGGTTGCTATGGGTGTCTATGGATGTCTATGGGTGCTAAAGGTTGCTATGGGTGTCTATGGGTGTCTATGCCTGTCTATGGGTGGTATGGGTGCTAAAGGTTGCTATGGGTATCTATGGATGTCCATGGGTGCTAAAGGTTGCTATGGGTGTCTATGGGTGCTATGGATGCGATAGGTTCCTATGGGTGTCTATGGATGTCTATGGGTGCTACGGGTGCTAAATGTTCCTATGGGTGTCTATGGATGTCTATGGGTGCTAAAGGTTGCTATGGGTGTCTATGCCTGTCTATGGGTGGTATGGGTGCTAAAGGTTGCTATGGGTGTCTATGGATGTCTATGGGTGCTAAAGGTTGCTATGGGTGTCTATGGGTGCTATGGATGCGATAGGTTGCTATGGGTGCCTATGCCTGTCTATGGGTGGTATGGGTGCTAAAGGTTGCTATGGGTGTCTATGCCTGTCTATGGGTGCTAAAGGTTGCTATGGGCGTCTATGGGTGCTATGGATGCGATAGGTTCCTATGGGTGTCTATGGATGTCTATGGGTGCTACAGGTGCTAAAGGTTGCTATGGGTGTCTATGGATGTCTATGGGTGCTAAAGGTTGCGATGGGTGTCTATGGGTGTCTATGCCTGTCTATGGGTGGTATGGGTGCTAAAGGTTGCTATGGGTGTCTATGGATGTCTATGGGTGCTAAAGGTTGCTATCGGTGTTTATGGGTGCTATGGATGCGATAGGTTTCTATGGGTGTCTATGGATGTCTATGGGTGCTACGGGTGCTAAAGGTTGCTATGAGTGTCTATGGATGTCTATGGGTGCTAAAGGTTGCTATGGGTGTCTATGGGTGCTATGGATGCGATAGGTTGCTATGGGTGCCTATGCCTGTCTATGGGTGGTATGGGTGCTAAAGGTTGCTATGGGTGTCTATGCCTGTCTATGGGTGCTAAAGGTTGCTATGGGTGTCTATGGGTGCTATGGATGCGATAGGTTCCTATGGGTGTCTATGCCTGTCTATGGGTGCTAAAGGTTGCTATGGGTGTCTATGGGTGCTATGGATGCGATAGGTTCCTATGGGTGTCTATGGATGTCTATGGGTGCTACAGGTGCTATGGGTGTCTATGGATGTCTATGGGTGCTACAGGTGCTAAAGGTTGCTATGGGTGTCTATGGATGTCTATGGGTGCTAAAGGTTGCTATGGGTGTCTATGGGTGTCTATGCCTGTCTATGGGTGGTATGGGTGCTAAAGGTTGCTATGGGTGTCTATGGATGTCTATGGGTGCTACAGGTGCTAAAGGTTGCTATGGGTGTCTATGGATGTCTATGGGTGCTACAGGTGCTAAAGGTTGCTATGGGTGTCTATGGATGTCTATGGGTGCTAAAGGTTGCTATGGGTGTCTATGGGTGTCTATGCCTGTCTATGGGTGGTATGGGTGCTAAAGGTTGCTATGGGTGTCTATGGATGTCTATGGGTGCTAAAGGTTGCTATGGGTGTCTATGGCTGTCTATGGGTGCTAAAGGTTGCTATGGGTGTCTATGGGTGCTATGGATGTGATAGGTTGCTATGGGTGCCTATGCCTGTCTATGGGTGGTATGGGTGCTAAAGATTGCTATGGGTGTCTATGCATGTCTATGGGTGCTAACGGTTGCTACGGGTGTCTATGGGTGCTATGGATGCGATAGGTTCCTATGGGTGTCTATGCCTGTCTATGGGTGTTATGGGTGCTAAAGATCGCTATGGGTGTCTACGGGTGCTATGGATATCTATGGATGTCTAGTGGTGGCTATGGGTGCTATGGATGCTATAGGGTGCTATGGGTGTCTATGGATGTCTGTGTGTCTATGGATGCTATAGGGTGCTATGGGTGTCTATGGATGCCTAAGGGTGTCTATGGGGTGTCTTTGGATACTATGGATGTCTATGGGTGCTACAGTGTATCTATAGGGTGCTATATGAAGGTCTATATGTGCTGTGGGTGTCACCTGGCAGAAGATGAGCACAGGGTGGTGCTATGGGGGTGTCTATAGGTGCTAGACGGATGTTACAGGGTATCTATAGGGTATCTATAGATGTTATAGGGTACCTATAGAGTATCTATAGATGCTATAGAGTATCTGTAGGGTATCTATAGATGTTATAGGGTACCTATAGAGTATCTATAGATGCTATAGAGTATCTGTAGGGTATCTATAGATGTTATAGAGTATCTATAGATACTATAGGGTATCTATAGAGTATCTATAGATGCTATGCGGTACCTATAGGGTGTCTATAAATGTTTTAGGGCATCTATAGGGCATATATAGATGCTATAGGATAACTATAGATGTTATAGAGTACCCACAGGGTATCTAGAGATGCTATAGAGTACCTATAGATGCTATAAGTTATCAATAGGGCATCTATAGATGCTGTAGGGCATCTGTAGGGTATCTATAGATGCCACAGGATATCTATAGATGCTACAGGGTATCTATAGGGTATCTATACATGCTACGGGATATCTATCAATGCTATAGGGTACTTATAAGGTACCTATAGGGCCTGTGGGTGTCACCTGGGAGAAGATGAGCACACAGTGGTGCTATAGGGGTGCCTATAGGTGCTACATGGATGTTATAGGGTATCTATAGGGTACCTATACAGTATCTATAGATGCTATAGTATCTATAGGGTATCTATAGATTCCACAGAGTACCTATAGTGTATCTATAAAGTCTATAGGGTATCTATAGGGTACCTATAGGTACCTACAGATGCTATAAGGTACCTACAGGGTATCTATAGATGCTACAGGGTATCTATAGGGTATCTACAGATGCTATAGGATATCTACAGATGCTAAAAGGTACCTATAGATGCCATAAGGTATCTATAGGGTATCTATAGATGCTGTAGAGTATCTATAGGGTATCTATAGATACTATAGGATAGCTATAGGGTATGCAAAGGGTATCTATAGATGCTGTAGGGTACCTATAGGGTATCTACAGATGCTATAGGGTACCTATACATGCTATAAGGTATCTAAAAGGTATCTATAGATGCTTTAGAGTATCTATAGGGTATCTATAGATAGCATAGGGTAGGTATAGGGTATCCAAACGGTAACTATAGATGCTATATGGTCCCTATAGGGTATCTAGCGATGCTATAGGGTACCTATAGGGATGTATAGATGCTATAGGGCACCTATAGGGTATCTATCAATGCTATAGGATATCTATCGATGCTATCAGGCCCCTATATGGTATCTATCTATGCTATAGGGTACCCATAGGGTCCCCATAGATGCCATAGGGTCCCCATAGGGTCCCCAGAGATGCCATAGGGTCCCCATAGTGCACCCATAGGGCATCCATAGATGCCATAGTGCACCCATAGGGCACCCATAGTGCACCCATAGGGCACCCAAAGGGCACCCATAGGCACCCATAGTGCACCCATAGGCACCCATAGGGCATACATAGGGCACCCAAAGATGCCATAGTGCACACATAGGGTACCCATAGGCACCCACAGGGCACCCATAGATGCCATAGGGTCCCCATAGTGCACCCACAGGGCACCCATAGATGCCATAGGGTCCCCATAGTGCACCCACAGGGCACCCATAGATGCCACAGGGTCCCCATAGTGCACCCATAGGGCACCCATAATGCACCCATACTGCACCCATAAGGTACCCGTAGGCACCCATAGGCACCCATAGTGCACCCACAGGCACCCAAAGGCACCCACAGGGCATCCATAGGCACCCACAGTGCACCCATAGATGCCATAGTGCACCCATAGGGCACCCACAGGCACCCACAGGCACCCATAGACCCCCATAGGCCCCCATAGTGCACCCATAGGCACCCACAGGCACCCATAGTGCACCCATGGGGCACCCATAGGCACCCACAGGCACCCATAGTGCACCCATGTGCACCCATGGGGCACCCATAGGCACCCATAGGCATCCACAGGGCACCCGTAGACACTCATAGGGCACCCACAGTGCACCCATAGGCACCCCCATAGTGCACCTATAGGGCACCCATAGATGCCATCGTGCACCCATAGGGTACCCACAGGGCACCCACAGGCACCCATAGGGCACCCACAGAGCACCCATAGGCACCCACAGGCACCCATAGAGCACCCATAGGCACCCATAGGCACCCATAGAGCACCCATAGGACACCCATAGATGCCATGGGGCACCCATAGGCACCCATAGAGCACCCATAGGACACCCATAGATGCCATGGGGCACCCACAGGCACCCACAGAGCACCCATAGGACACCCATAGATGCCATGGGGCACCCATAGGCACCCATAGAGCACCCATAGGACACCCATAGATGCCATGGGGCACCCATAGGCACCCATAGAGCACCCATAGGGCACACATAGGGCACCCATAGAGCACCCATAGGCACCCATAGGGCACACACAGGGCACCCATAGGCACCCATAGATGCCACGGGGCACCCATAGAGCACCCATAGGCACACATAGATGCCATAGGGCACCCACAGATGCCACAGGGCACCCATAGGGCACCCATAGAGCACCCATAGGCACCCATAGAGCACCCATAGGCACCCACAGGGCACCCATAGAGCACGCATAGGCACCCATAGAGCACCCATAGGACACCCATAGATGCCATGGGGCACCCATAGGCACCCATAGGCACCCATAGAGCACCCATAGGCACCCATAGGCACCCATAGAGCACCCACAGGCACCCATAGGCACCCATAGAGCACCCATAGGCCCCCCTAGGCCCCCATGGGGCAGGCGCGGGGCTCACCTGGGAGAAGATGAGCACGCGGTGGTTCTGCTCCTTGAGCTTGCGCAGCATCTTCTGGAGCAGGAGCAGCTTCCCCGAGGCCTTGATGAGCGCCCCCCCCTCGTACGCCCCGCTCGGCAGCTTCGGGGACTCCTGCGGGCACCCCACAGGAACCCCATAGCACCCACTGCACCCCATAGAAACCCCATAGCACCCACGGCACCCCCATAGAAACCGCATAGCACCCACGGCACCCCCATAGCACCCACAGCACCCCACAGGAACCCCATAGCACCCACTGCACCCCATAGAAACCCCATAGCACCCACGGCACCCCCATAGAAACCGCATAGCACCCACGGCACCCCCATAGCACCCACAGCACCCCATAGAAACCCCATAGCACCCACAGCACCCCATAGAAACCCCATAGCACCCACGGCACCCCATAGAAACCGCATAGCACCCACGGCACCCCATAGAAACCCCATAGCACCCACGGCACCCCCATAGAAACCGCATAGCACCCACGGCACCCCCACAGCACCCACAGCACCCCATAGAAACCCCATAGCACCCACAGCACCCCATAGAAACCCCATAGCACCCACGGCACCCCCATAGCACCCACGGCACCCCATAGAAACCCCATAGCACCCATGGCACCCCCATAGCACCCACAGCACCCCATAGCACCCACGGCACCCCCATAGAAACCCCATAGCACCCACAGCACCCCATAGAAACCCCATAGCACCCACGGCACCCCCATAGCACCCACTGCACCCCATAGAAACCCCATAGCACCCACGGCACCCCATAGAAACCCCATAGCACCCACAGCACCCCATAGAAACCCCATAGCACCCACAGCACCCCATAGAAACCCCATAGCACCCATGGCACCCCCATAGCACCCACAGCACCCCATAGCACCCACGGCACCCCCATAGAAACCCCATAGCACCCACAGCACCCCATAGAAACCCCATAGCACCCACGGCACCCCCATAGCACCCACTGCACCCCATAGAAACCCCATAGCACCCACGGCACCCCATAGAAACCACAGAGCACCCAATGGATCCCCACAGAAACCACACAGCACCCCATGGACCCCCATACCACCCCATAGCACCCCATGGATCCCCACAGCACCCCATAGAAACCCCATGGATCCCCATAGCACCCCATAGAAACCACAGAGCACCCCACAGAAACCACACAGCACCCCATGGACCCCCATACCACCCCATAGCACCCCATGGATCCCCATAGCACCCCATAGAAACCACATGGATCCCCATAGCACCCCATAGAAACCACACAGCACCCCATGGCACCCCATGGATCCCCACAGCACCCCATATAAACCCCATGGATCCCCATAGCACCCCATAGAAACCACAGAGCACCCCCATGGCACCCCCACAGCACCCAATGGCACCCCATAGAAACCCCATACAAACCCCATAGCACCCCCATGGCACCCCACAGAAACCCCACAGCACCCCATGGCACCCAATGGATCCCCATAGCACCACATGGCACCCCACAGAAACCACACGGCACCCCATGGCACCCATGGCACCCCATAGCACCCCATGGATCCCCATAGGAACCCCATGGATCCACATAGCACCCCCATGGCACCCTATGGATCCCCATAGCACCCCCACAGCACCCCATAGAAACCACATGGCACCCCATGGATCCCCATGGATCCTCATAGAAACCACACAGCACCCCATGGCACCCCATGGATCCCCAGAGATCCCCATAGAAACCACATAGCACCCCATGGCACTCCATGGATCCCCATGGCACCCCATAGCACCCCAGAGAAACCCCATAGCACCCCACAGCACCCCATGGCACCCCATAGCACCCCCATGGCACCCCACAGAACACCATGGATCCCCATAGCACCCCATGGCACTCCCCTAGCACCCCCATGGCACTCACATAGCACCCCATGGCACCCCATAGAAACCCCATGGCACCCCATAGCACCCCATGGCACCCCATAGCACCCCCATAGCACCACTATGGCACCCCCATGGATTCCCACAGCACCCCATGGCACCGAATAGAAACCACATGGCACCCCATAGCACCCCATGGCACCCCATAGAAACCCCATGGCACCCCATAGCACCCCATGGCACCCCATAGCACCCCCATAGCACCACTATGGCACCCCCATGGATTCCCATAGCACCCCATGGCACCGAACAGAAACCACATGGCACCCCATAGCACCCCATGGCACCTCATGGCACCCCCATGGCACCCCACAGAAACCACATAGCACCCCATGGCACCCCCATAGGACCCCATGGCACCCCATAGAAACCACATAGCACCCCATGGATCCCCACAGAAACCATATAGCACCCAATGGATCCCCATAGAAACCCCACAGAAAACCCCATAGAAACCCCATAGCACCCCCATAGAAACCCCACAGAAACCGCATGGAAACCCATAGAAACCCCATGGCACCCCCATGGATCCCCATGGAAACCCCATGGATCCCCATAGCACCCCATAGAAACCCCACAGAAACCCCATAGATCCCTATAGCACTCCACAGAAACCCCATGGATCCCCATAGCACCCCATGGATCCCCATAGCTCCCCATAGCACCCTATAGCACCCCATAGCATCTTGTTTCACCCCATGTCCCTCCCATTGGTCTCCAGGGTGAAGCCTCCATTATCCCATACCCCATGCCCCATATCCCATACCCTACACCCCATACCCCACACCCTATATTCCATACCCCATACCCCATGCCCCATATCCCATACCCCATATCCCATACCCTAATTTCCATACCCCATGCCCCATATCCCATACCCCACACCCCATATCCCATATTCCATACCCCATGCCCCATATCCCATACCCCACACCCCATATCCCATATTCCATACCCCACACCCCACATCCCACACCCCACACCCTATACCACACACCCCACATCCCATACCCCACACCCCATACCCCACACCCTATACCCCACAACCCACACCCAATACCCCATACCCCACACCCCATACCCTATATTCCATACCCCATGCCCCACACCCCATACCCCATGCCCCATATCCCATACCCCACAGCCCATACCCCATACCCCATACCCCACACCCCATATCCCATATTCCATACCCCATGCCCCATATCCCATACCCCACACCCCATATCCCATATCCCATACCCCACACCCCATATCCCATATTCCATACCCCACACCCCACATCCCACACCCCACACCCTATACCCCACACCCCACATCCCATACCCCACATCCCATACCCCACACCCTATACCCCACAACCCACACCCAATACCCCATACCCCACACCCCATACCCTATATTCCATACCCCATGCCCCACACCCCATACTCCATGCCCCATATCCCATACCCCATATCCCATATTCCATACCCCATGCCCCATATCCCACACCCCCCACCCCCCACCCCACATCCTCCCCTCACCATGGCGGCCACAGGGAACAGGTAGGGGTGGTTGCAGCACTTCTTGAGGTCCATCATGATGTTGAGCAGCGACACCTGGTTCCCGCCGCCCCGCGAGTTCAGCGCCTCGAAGTTCCGCGTCAGGATGTACTTGTAGTACTTCCTATGGGGGGTGTGGGGCTGGCAATGGGGCTGGGGGCATCCCAATGGGGATGGGAAGGATGTACTTGTAGTACTTCCTATGGGGGGTGTGGGGCTGGCAATGGGGCTGGGGGCATCCCAATGGGGATGGGAAGGATGTACTTGTAGTACTTCCTATGGGGGGTGTGGGGCTGGCAATGGGGCTGGGGGCATCCCAATGGGGATGGGAAGGATGTACTTGTAGTACTTCCTATGGGGGGTGTGGGGCTGGCAATGGGGCTGGGGGCATCCCAATGGGGATGGGAAGGATGTACTTGTAGTACTTCCTATGGGGGGTGTGGGGCTGGCAATGGGGCTGGGGGCATCCCAATGGGGATGGGAAGGATGTACTTGTAGTACTTCCTATGGGGGGTGTGGGGCTGGCAATGGGGCTGGGGGCATCCCAATGGGGATGGGAAGGATGTACTTGTAGTACTTCCTATGGGGGGTGTGGGGCTGGCAATGGGGCTGGGGGCATCCCAATGGGGATGGGAAGGATGTACTTGTAGTACTTCCTATGGGGGGTGTGGGGCTGGCAATGGGGCTGGGGGCATCCCAATGGGGATGGGAAGGATGTACTTGTAGTACTTCCTATGGGGGGTGTGGGGCTGGCAATGGGGCTGGGGGCATCCCAATGGGGATGGGAAGGATGTACTTGTAGTACTTCCTATGGGGGGTGTGGGGCTGGCAATGGGGCTGGGGGCATCCCAATGGGGATGGGAAGGATGTACTTGTAGTACTTCCTATGGGGGGTGTGGGGCTGGCAATGGGGCTGGGGGCATCCCAATGGGGATGGGAAGGATGTACTTGTAGTACTTCCTATGGGGGGTGTGGGGCTGGCAATGGGGCTGGGGGCATCCCAATGGGGATGGGAAGGATGTACTTGTAGTACTTCCTATGGGGGGTGTGGGGCTGGGGGCATCCCAATGGGGATGGGAAGGATGTACTTGTAGTACTTCCTATGGGGGGTGTGGGGCTGGCAATGGGGCTGGGGGCATCCCAATGGGGATGGGAAGGATGTACTTGTAGTACTTCCTATGGGGGGTGTGGGGCTGGCAATGGGGCTGGGGGCATCCCAATGGGGATGGGAAGGATGTACTTGTAGTACTTCCTATGGGGGGTGTGGGGCGGGCGGTGGGGCAGGGGGCATCCCAATGGGGATGGGAATGGGGCTGGGGGCAGCGCAGTGGGGCTGGGAGTGGGGCCAGGGGCATCCCAATGGGGATGGAAATGGGGCCGGGGGCATCCCAGTGGGGCTGGGAGCATCCCAATGGGGCTGGGGGCAACCCAATGGGGCTGGGGGCAACCCAATGGGGCTGGGGGCATCCCAGTGGGGCTGAGGGCATCCCAGTGGGGCTGGGGGCATCCCAATGGGGCTGGGGGTCCCAACTGGGAACACTGGGATGGGCACTGGGTACAATGGGAGAATCCCATGGGGATGGGAATGATGGATGCGGAGTGCTTCCTATGGGATGTGGGGCTGGGGGCACCCCAAGAGCTCCCAGTGGGGCTGTGGGGTGTCTATGGGTGCTGATGGGGGCTGATGGGTTCTAATGGGTGTCTATGGGTGCTGATGGGTGTCACCATAGCTATGGGTGCTATGGGGTGTCTATAGGCTCTATAGGTTCTGATGGGTGTCTATGGGTGCTGACAGGTGTCTATGGGTGCCTATGGGTGCTGATGGGTGTCTATGGGTGCTGATGGGTGTCACCATAGCTATGGGTGCTATGGGGTGTCTATAGGCTCTATAGGTTCTGATGGGTGTCTATGGGTGCTGACAGGTGTCTATGGGTGCCTATGGGTGCTGATGGGTGCCTATGGGTTCTAATGGGTGTCTATGGGTGCTGATGGGTGTCACCATAGCTATGGGTGCTATGGGGTGTCTATAGGCTCTATAGGTTCTGATGGGTGTCTATGGGTGCTGACAGGTGTCTATGGGTACCTATGGGTTCTAATGGGTGTTATGGGTGCTGATGGGTGTCACCATAGCTAGGGGTGCTATGGGGTGTCTATAGGCGCTATGGGTTCTGATGGGTGTCTATGGGTGACTATGGGTTCTAACAGGTGTCTATGGGTTCTGATGGGTGTCAGCATAGCTATGGGTGCTATGGGGTGTCTATAGGCTCTATGGGTTCCGATTGGTGTCTATGGGTGCTGACAGGTGTCTATGGGTGCCTATGGGTTCTATGGGTGTCAATGGGTTCTAATGGGTTTCTATGGGTTCTGATGGGTACCTATGGGTGCTGCGGGTGTCTATGGGTTCTGCGGGGTACCTATGGGTGCTATGGGTGTCTATGGGTTCTGATGGGTACCTATGGGTGCTATGGGTTCTGATGGGCACCGACGGGTGCTATGGGTGTCAATGGGTTCTGATGGGTACCCATGCGTATATGGGTTCTGATGAGTACCTATGGGTGCTATGGGTTCTGATGGGTACCTATGGGTGCTATGTGTTCTGATGGGTACCTATGGGTGCTATGTGTTCTGATGGGTACCCATGGGTGTGTATGAGTTCTGATGGGCACCTATAGATGCTATGGATGTCTATGGGTTCTTATGGGTACCTATGGATGCTATGGGTTCTGATGGGTACCTATGGGTGCTATGGGTTCTGATGGGTACCTATGGGTGTGTACAGGTTCTGATGAGTACCTATGGGTGCTGATGGGTACCTGTGGGTGCTATGGGTTCTGATGGGTTCTGATGGGTACCTATGGGTGCTATGGGTTCTGATGGGTACCTATGGGTGTGTATGGGTTCTGATGGGCACCTATAGATGCTATGTCTATGGGTTCTGATTGGTACCTATGGGTGCTATGGGTTCTGACTAGTACCTATGGGTGCTATGGGTGTCTATGGGTTCTGAGGGGTACCTATGGGTATGATGGGCACCTATGGGTGTGTATGGGTTCTGATGGGCACCTATGGATGCTATGGGTGTCTATGGGTTCTGATAGGTACCTATGGATGGTATGGGTGTCTATGGGTTCTGATGGATACCTATGGGTGCTATGGATGTCTATGGGTTCAGATCGGTACCTATGGGTGCTATGTGTTCTGATGGGTACCTATGGGTGCTACGGGTATCTGTGTGTTCTGATGGGTACCTACGGGTGCTACGTGTTCTGATGGGTACCTATGGCTGCTATGGGTATCTATGGGTTCTGATGGGTACCTATGGGTGCTATGGATGTCTATGGGTTCAGATAGGTACCTATGGGTGCTATGTGTTCTGATGGGTACCTATGGGTGCTATGGGCTCTGATGGGTACCTATGGGTGCTACGGGTATCTGTGTGTTCTGATGGGTACCTACGGGTGCTACGTGTTCTGATGGGTACCTATGGCTGCTATGGGTATCTATGGGTTCTGATGGCTACCTATGGGTGCTATGGATGTCTATGGGTTCAGATAGGTACCTATGGGTGCTATGTGTTCTGATGGGTACCTATGGGTGCTATGGGCTCTGATGGGTACCTATGGCTGCTATGGGTGTCTATGGGTTCTGATGGGTACCTATGGGTGCTATGGGCTCTGATGGGTACCTATGGGTGCTATGGGCTCTGATGGGTACCTATGGGTGCTACGGGTATCTGTGTGTTCTGATGGGTACCTACGGGTGCTACGTGTTCTGATGGGTACCTATGGCTGCTATGGGTATCTATGGGTTCTGATGGGTACCTATGGGTGCTATGGATGTCTATGGGTTCAGATAGGTACCTATGGGTGCTATGTGTTCTGATGGGTACCTATGGGTGCTATGGGCTCTGATGGGTACCTATGGGTGCTACGGGTATCTGTGTGTTCTGATGGGTACCTACGGGTGCTACGTGTTCTGATGGGTACCTATGGCTGCTATGGGTATCTATGGGTTCTGATGGGTACCTATGGGTGCTATGGATGTCTATGGGTTCAGATAGGTACCTATGGGTGCTATGTGTTCTGATGGGTACCTATGGGTGCTATGGGCTCTGATGGGTACCTATGGGTGCTATGTGTTCTGATGGGTACCTATGGGTGCTATGGGCTCTGATGGGTACCTATGGCTGCTATGGGTGTCTATGGGTTCTGATGGGTACCTATGGGTGCTATGGGCTCTGATGGGTACCTATGGGTGCTATGGGTTCTGATGGGTACCTATGGCTGCTATGGGTGTCTATGGGTTCTGATGGGTACCTATGGGTGCTATGGGCTCTGATGGGTACCTATGGGTGCTATGGGTGTCTATGGGTTCTGATGGGTACCTATGGCTGCTATGGGTGTCTATGGGTTCTGATGGGTACCTATGGATGCTATGGGCTCTGATGGGTACCTATGGGTGCTATGGGCTCTGATGGGTACCTATGGGTGCTATGGGTGTCTATGGGTTCTGATGGGTACCTATGGCTGCTATGGGTGTCTATGGGTTCTGATGGGTACCTATGGATGCTATGGGTTCTGATGGGTACCTATGGGTGCTATGGGTATCTATGTGTTCTGATGGGTACTTATGGGTGCCTATGGGGTGCCACCTACTTCTGCATGGGGCTCAGCTCCACCCTGACGATGAGCTCGGTCTTGGCAGGCATGTTCTTGAAGACATCAGCCTTGAGGCGCCGCAGCATGTGGGGGCCCAGCAGGTCGTGGAGCTTCTTGATCTGGTCCTCCTTGGAGATGTCAGCAAACTCCTCCAGGAAGCCCTCCAGGTTGCTGCAGGGGGGACAAGGGGGCGCTATGGGGTGAGAACAGGGCGCTATGGGGTGAGAATGGGGGGCTATGGGTGAGAATGGGGGGCTGTGGGGTGAGAATGGGGTGCTATGGGGTGAGAATGGGGTGCTATGGGGTGAGAATGGGGCGCTGTGGGGTGAGAATGGGGTGCTATGGGGTGAGAAAGGGGTGCTATGGGTGAGAATAGGGGCCTATGGGGTGAGAACGGGGTGCTATGGGGTGAGAATAGGGGGTTATGGGGTGAGAATAGGGGGTTAGGGGGTGAGAATGGGGCGCTGTGGGGTGAGAATGGGGTGCTGTGGGGTGAGTATGGGGTGTTATGGGGTGAGAATAAGGGGTTATGGGGTGAGAATAGGGGGTTATGGGGTGAGAATGGGGCGCTGTGGGGTGAGAATGGGGCGCTGTGGGGTGAGTATAGGGTGCTATGTGGTGAGAATAAGGGGTTATGGGGTGAGAATGGGGCGCTGTGGGGTGAGAAAGGGGTGCTATGGGTGAGAATAGGGGCCTATGGGGTGAGAACGGGGTGCTATGGGGTGAGAATGGGGTGCTATGGGGTGAGAATGGGGCGCTATGGGTGAGAATAGGATGCTATGGGGTGAGAATGGGGCGCTATGGGGTGAGAATGGGGAGCTATGGGGTGAGAACGGGGCGCTGTGGGGTGAGAATGGGGTGCTGTGGGGTGAGTATGGGGTGCTATGGGGTGAGAATAAGGGGTTATGGGGTGAGAATAGGGGGTTATGGGGTGAGAATGGGGCGCTGTGGGGTGAGAATGGGGTGCTGTGGGGTGAGTATAGGGTGCTATGCGGTGAGAATGGGGCGCTATGGGGTGAGAACGAGGCGCTGTGGGGTGAGAATGGGGTGCTGTGGGGTGAGTATGGGGTGCTATGGGGTGAGAATAAGGGGTTATGGGGTGAGAATAGGGGGTTATGGGGTGAGAATGGGGCGCTGTGGGGTGAGAATGGGGTGCTGTGGGGTGAGTATAGGGTGCTATGCGGTGAGAATAAGGGGTCATGGGGTGAGAATGGGGCGCTGTGGGGTGAGAAGGGGGTGCTATGGGTGAGAATAGGGGCCTATGGGGTGAGAACGGGGTGCTATGGGGTGAGAATGGGGTGCTAGGGGGTGAGAACGGGGCACTATGGGTGAGAATAGGGTGCTATGGGGTGAGAATGGGGCGCTATGGGGTGAGAATGGGGTGCTATGGGGTGAGAACGGGGCGCTATGGGTGAGAATAGGGTGCTATGGGGTGCTATTGGGTGAGAACGGGGTGCTATGGGTGAGAATAGGGTGCTATGGGGTGAGAATGGGGGGCTACGGGGTGAGAACGGGGTGCTATGGCGTGTGGGGCAATAGGGATGGAGATGGATGGGATGTGGGGATGGGGACATGGGGATGGGGGTGACTGGGACATGGGGCCTCCATAGGAGGAGAGGGGACCCCAGGGGACCCATGGGGACACAGAGACCCCATAGAAGGAGAAGGGACCCACAGGGACTCCATAGAAGGGGAGGGACCCATAGGGACCCCATAGAAGGAGAAGGGACCCATGGGGACCCCACAGAAGGACAGGGGACCCATGGGGACACAGGCACCCCATAGAAGGAGAAGGGACCTCAGAGGACCCATGGGGATACAGAAACCCCATAGGAGGAGAAGGGACCCATAAGGACCCCACAGAAGGAGAAGGGACCCATGGGCACCCCATAGAAGGACAAGGGATCCATGGGGACACAGGCACACCATAGAAGGTGAAGGTACCCATAGGGACCCCATAGAAGGAGGAAGGACCCATGGGCACCCCATAGAAGGAGAGAGGACCCCAGGGGACATTGGGACCCCATAGAAGGAGAAGGGACCCACGGGGACCCCATAGAAGGAGAGGGGCCCCCAGAGGACCCATAGGGACCCCATAGAAGGAGAGGGGCACCCATAGGGCCAAGAGGGGACGCCGATGGAAGAGGGAAAAGGGGACCCAGGAGCAGCAGGGCCACGAGTGACAGCGAATGAGGATGGACAGGGATGGGTGCAGGAGGAGAAGGGACCCATAGGCACCCACAGGCACCCACAGGCACCCATGGGCACCCATAGGGCCAAGAGGGGACGCCAATGGAAGAGGGAAAAGGGGACCCAGGGGCAGCAGGGCCACGAGTGACGGCAAATGGGGATGGATAGGAATGGGTGCAGGAGGAGAAGGGACCCATAGGGACCCATAGGCACCCATAGGCACCCATGGGCACCCACAGGGCCAAGAGGGGACTCTGATGGAAGAGGGAAAAGGGGACCCAGGAGCAGCAGGGCCACGGGTGACAGCGAATGGGGATGGATAGGGATGGGTGCAGGAGGAGAAGGGACCCATAGGCACCCACAGGCACCCATGGGCACCCATGGGCACCCATAGGGCCAAGAGGGGACGCCAATGGAAGAGGGAAAAGGGGACCCAGGGGCAGCAGGGCCATGGGTGACGGCGGATGGGGATGGATAGGGATGGGTGCAGGAGGAGAAGGGACCCAAAGGCACCCATAGGCACCCATGGGCACCCATAGGCACCCATGGGCACCCATAGGGCCAAGAGGGGACGCCGATGGAAGAGGGAAAAGGGGACCCAGGAGCAGCAGGGCCACGAGTGACGGCGGATGGGGATGGATAGGGATGGGTGCAGGAGAAGAGACCCAAAGGCACCCATAGGCACCCATGGGCACCCATAGGCACCCATAGGCACCCATAGGCACCCATGGGCACCCACAGGGCCAAGAGGGGACTCTGATGGAAGAGGGAAAAGGGGACCCAGGAGCAGCAGGGCCTCGAGTGACAGCGAATGAGGATGGACAGGGATGGGTGCAGGAGGAGAAGGGACCCATAGGCACCCACAGGCACCCATAGGCACCCATGGGCACCCATAGGGCCAAGAGGGGACGCCAATGGAAGAGGGAAAAGGGGACCCAGGGGCAGCAGGGCCACGGGTGACAGCGGCTGGGGATGGATAGGGATGGGTGCAGGAGGAGAAGGGACCCATAGGGACCCATAGGGACCCATAGGCACCCATAGGCACCCATGGGCACCCACAGGGCCAAGAGGGGACTGTGATGGAAGAGGGAAAAGGGGACCCAGGAGCAGCAGGGCCACGAGTGACAGCGAATGAGGATGGACAGGGATGGGTGCAGGAGGAGAAGGGACCCATAGGCACCCACAGGCACCCATAGGCACCCATGGGCACCCATAGGGCCAAGAGGGGACGCCAATGGAAGAGGGAAAAGGGGACCCAGGGGCAGCAGGGCCACGGGTGACAGCGGCTGGGGATGGATAGGGATGGGTGCAGGAGGAGAAGGGACCCATAGGGACCCATAGGGACCCATAGGCACCCATAGGCACCCATGGGCACCCACAGGGCCAAGAGGGGACTGTGATGGAAGAGGGAAAAGGGGACCCAGGAGCAGCAGGGCCACGAGTGACAGCGAATGAGGA
This sequence comes from Pezoporus flaviventris, assembly GCF_033815535.1. NCBI lineage: Eukaryota > Metazoa > Chordata > Aves > Psittaciformes > Psittacidae > Pezoporus > Pezoporus flaviventris. The sequence goes on from NW_026892803.1 coordinate 85,656, forward strand.
TGGACAGGGATGGGTGCAGGAGGAGAAGGGACCCATAGGCACCCACAGGCACCCATAGGCACCCATAGGGCCAAGAGGGGACGCCAATGGAAGAGGGAAAAAGGGACCCAGGAGCAGCAGGGCCACGAGTGACAGCAAATGGGGATGGACAGGGATGGGTGCAGGAGGAGAAAGGACCCATAGGGACCCATGGGCACCCATAGGGACCCATGGGCACCCATGGGCACCCATACTTGAAGCGCTCGGGCGTGAGGAAGTTGAGGAGGTGGAAGAGCTCCTCCAGGTTGTTCTGCAGCGGGGTCCCCGTCAGCAGCAGTTTGTGCTCAATCTTGTACCCGTTCAGCACCCGGAAGAACTGGGAAGGGGGGGGGCACCCATGGGTGAAGCACCCATAGGTGTCGTCTGTCCCTGTCCCCCCCACCTCAGCACCCATAGGAGCGGTGGCCATAGAGCCGCTTGCATGGGACCCATAGAGCCTCTCCCCAAGGAGCTGAGTGGCTGGACACCCCTCATGGGGTATCCAAGGATTTGGGTGCACCCCACGATAGGGACCCAGGTCTATGGGCGGCCCCCCTATAATGACCCAAGTCTATAGGTGCCCCCCTCATAGATCTATGGTTGCCCCCCCATAAGGATCCAGGTCTATGGGTGCCCCCCTCATAGGGACCCAGGTCTATGGGTGCCCTCACTATAATGACCCAGGTCTATGGGTGCCCCTGCTATAGGGACCCAGGTCTATGGGTGCCCTCCCTATAAGGATCCAAGTCTATGGGTGCCCCCGTTATAGGGACGCAGGTCTATGGGTGCCCTCACTATAAGGATCCAGGCCTATGGGTGCCCCCCTCATATGGACCCAGGTCTATGGGTGCCCTCACTATAATGACCCAGGTCTATGGGTGCCCCAGCTATAGGGACCCAGGTCTATGGGTGCCCCCCCCATAAGGACCCATATCTACGGGTGCCCCCCCTATAAAGACCCCTATCTATGCGTGACTGCCCTATAAGGACCCAGGTCTATGGGTGCCCCTACTATAAGGACCCAGGTTGATGGCTGCTCTCCCTATACAGGGACCCATGCCTATGGGTGCCCCCCCCATGGGGACCCATGTCGATGGGTGCCACCCTGTAAGAACCCATATCTATGGGTGCCCCCCCTACAATGACCCCTATCTATGGGTGCCCCGCCATAAGGACCCATGTCGATGGGTACCCCCCCCATAAGGTCCCCTATCTATGGGTGCCCCCCCATAAGGACCCATATCTATTGGGGCCCCTCCAAAGGACCCCTATCTATGGGTGCCCCCCCATAAGGATGATTATCTATGGGTGCCCCCCCGTAAGGACCCATGTCTATGGCTGCCCCCCCCATAAGGACCCCTATCTATGGGTGCCCCCCCATAAGGACGATTATCTATGGGTGCCCCCCCGTAAGGACCCATGTCTATGGCTGCCCCCCCATAAGGACCCCTATCTATGGGTGCCCCCCTATAAGGACCCATGTCTATGGGTGCCCCCCCTATGAGGACCCATACCTATGGGTGCCCCCCTATAAGGACCCCTATCTATGGGTGCCCTCCCATAAGGACCCATATGTATGGGTGCCCCGCTACAAGGACCTATATCTATGGGTGCCCCCTATAAGGACCCATGCCTATGGGTGCCCCCCCTATAGGGACCCATACCTATGGGTGCCACCCCATAAGGACTCCTATCTATGGGTGTCCCACTATAAGGACCCCTATCTATGGGTGCCCCCATAAGGACCCATACGTATGGGTGCCCCCCTATAAGGACCTATATCTATAGGTGCCCCCTATAAGGACCCATACCTCTGGGTGCCCCCCCATAAGGACTCCTATCTATGGGTGTCCCACTACAAGGACCCCTATCTATGGGTGCCCCCCCTGTAAGGACCCATGCCTACGGGTGTCCCCCCTACAATGACCCATGCCTATGGGTGCCCTCCCATAAGGACCCATATCTATGAGTGTCCCCCCTATAAGGACCCATACCTATGGGTGTCCCCCCTACAATGACCCCTATCTATGGGTGCCCCCCTATAAGGACCCATGCCTATGGGTGCCCCTCCCATAAGGACCCCTATCTATGGGTGTCCCCCTATAAGGACCCCTATCTATGGGTGCCCCCCCATAAGAACCCATACCTATGGATGCCCCCCCACAGGGACCCATGCCTATGGGTGCCCCCCCTACAATGACCCCTATCTATGGGTGCCCCCCCATAAGAACCCATACCTATGGATGGCCCTCATAGGGACCCCTATCTATGGGTGCCCCCCCACAGGGACCCATGCCTATGGGTGCCCCCCCTACAATGACCCATATCTATGGGTGCCCCCGCCATAAGGACCCCTATCTATGGGTGCCCCCCCTACAATGACCCATATCTATGGGTGCCCCCCCTATAGGGACCCATACCTATGGGTGCCCCCCCCCATAAGGACCCCCATCTATGGGTGCCCCCCCATAAGAACCCATACCTATGGGTGCCCCCCCACAGGGACCCATGCCTATGGGTGCCCCCCCTACAATGACCCATATCTATGGGTGCCCCCACCATAAGGACCCCTATCTATGGGTGCCCCCCCTATAGGGACCCATATCTATGGGTGCCCCCCCTATAGGGACCCATACCTATGGGTGCCCCCCCCCATAAGGACCCCTATCTATGGGTGCCCCCCCATAAGAACCCATACCTATGGGTGCCCCCCCACAGGGACCCATGCCTATGGGTGCCCCCCCTACAATGACCCATATCTATGGGTGCCCCCGCCATAAGGACCCCTATCTATGGGTGCCCCCCCTATAGGGACCCATATCTATGGGTGCCCCCCCTATAGGGACCCATACCTATGGGTGCCCCCCCCCCCATAAGGACCCCTATCTATGGGTGCCCCCCCATAAGAACCCATACCTATGGGTGCCCCCCCACAGGGACCCATGCCTATGGGTGCCCCCCCTACAATGACCCATATCTATGGGTGCCCCCGCCATAAGGACCCCTATCTATGAGTGCCCTCCCTACAATGACCCATATCTATGGGTGACCCCCATAAGGACCCCTATCTATGAGTGCCCTCCCTACAATGACCCCTATCTATGGGTGCCCCCCCTACAATGACCCATACCTATGGGTGCCCCCCCCACAGGGACCCATGCCTATGGGTGCCCACCTTGGACTGGTTGTTCTTGAGCCGATGGGCCTCGTCCACGACGAGGCAGGCCCAGCGGATGGAGCCCAGCGCCGCCTGGTCGATGGTGATGAGCTCGTAGGAGGTGAGCAGCACGTGGAACTTCACCTGCGCCTCCCGCTGCGCCCCACGCGTCAGCACGGCCAGGGGGCAGCCCCGCAACAACACCCAGCAACAACCCCGCAACAACACCCAGCAACAGCCCCGCAACAACACCCAGCAACAGCCCCGCAACAACACCCAGCAACAACCCCGCAACAACACCCAGCAACAGCCCCGCAACAACACCCAGCAACAGCCCCGCAACAACACCCAGCAACAGCCCCGCAACAACACCCAGCAACAACCCCACAACAACACCCAGCAACAGCCCCGCAACAACACCCAGCAACAGCCCCGCAACAACACCCAGCAACAGCCCCGCAACAGCCAAACAGCCCTGCAACAGCCCCGCAACAACCCCGCAACAGCCCCGCAACAACCCCGCAACAACACCCAGCAACAGCCCCACAACAACCCCGCGACAACACCCAGCAACAGCCCCACAACAACCCAGCAACACCCGCACAACACCACCCAGCAACACCCACATACCACAACCCAGCAACAGCCCCGCAATACCCAGCAACAGCCCCGCAATACCCAGCAACAGCTGCACAACACCCAGCAACAGCCCCACAGCAACCCAGCAACAGCTGCACAACACTCAGCAACAGCCGCACAACCCAGCCACAGCTCCACAACAGCCCCCCAAAAAAACAACAGCCAACACCACCACCCAACAAGTCCCACAACAGCCCCACAGCAACACCCAACAACAGCCCCACAACATCCTACAGCCCCACAGCAACACCCAGCAACAGCCCCCACAACAGCCTGACACCCAGCAACAGACCCAAAACAACCCACAACACCCAGCACAGCCCCTGACACCCAGCAACAGCCCAACAAGAGCCAACAACAAACAGCCCAACACCACCCCAACACCCAACAACGCTCAGCAAAAGCCAACAGCCTAGCAACAGCCTAGCAACAACCAACAACAGCCCCACAACAGCCCCACACCACCTTGACACCCGGCAACACCCAGCAACAGCCCAAACACAGCCCAGTGACAGTCCCATGAAACCCAACAACAGCCCAGTGACACCCCAACACCACCCAGCAACAGCCCAACAACAGTATGATACCTGGCAACACTGACACCAAAGAGACCCACACCACCACCCAACAGCAGCCCAATGACAGCCCAACTACAGCCACACAACACCCTGACACCCAGCAACAGCCAATAGCCACACGACAGCCCAACACCCAACACCAGCCCAATGACACCCCGACAGAGCAAACACAGCTAGACACCCAACACCAGCCCAATGACACCCAGCAACAGCCAACAGCCACACAACACCTACACCCAGCAACAGCCACACAACACCCTAACACCCAGCAACAGCCACCAGGCTCACAACAGCCCAACATCCTGACACCCAGCAACAGCCACACAGCACCCAGCAACAGCCAACAGCCGCACAACAGCCATACAACACCCTGACACTCAGCAACAGCCGCACAACAGCCCAACACCCAGCAACAGCCAACAGCCTCACAACAGCCCCACAACACCATGACACCCACCAACAGCCACCAGCCGCACAACAGCCCAACACCCAGCAACAGCCCACCCCCCCAACAACACCCACCAACAGCCCTGCAACAGCCGGCACCCACATTACTCACTCCAGCCCCCCCCAAAGCGAGCCCCATGGTGACCCCCACCTTCATCTTGAAGGCCTTCTTGCCCCCCTTCATGGCGTTGTCGTCGAAGGAGAACTCGTTCTCGCGGATGATGGCCCGGCTGTCCTTGTCCCCGGTGTAGGTGACCACGTAGAAGGCGGGCGCCCACATCTGGAACTCCCGCTCCCAGTTGATGATGGTGGAGAGCGGGGCGCTGACGAGGAACGGGCCCTTGGTGTGGCCCTGGGGGACAGGGGGGACACATGGGGACACGGGGACATGGGGTGGCCCTGGGGGACGGGGGACGGGCATGGTCCTGGGGGGCTGCAAAGGGGGTGGGGGTAGGGGGGTGACAACAGGGATGAAGGGGGTGACACCAAGGAGCAAGCGGGTGACAATGGGGAGGAAAGGGATGACACCAAGAACCGTGTGGGTGACACCAAGGAGCAGCGGGGTGACACGGGGACAAAACCAGGAGCCACTGGGTGACACCAGGGACCACCTGGATGACACCAGGACCACTTGGGTGCCACAGGGACTAACCCAGGACCAACTGGATGACACCAAGGACCAACTGGATGACACTAAGGACCAATTGGGTGACACCAAGGACCAACTGGATGACACCAAGGACCAATTGGGTGACACCAAGGACCAACTGGATGACACCAAGGACCAACTGGATGACACTAAGGACCACTTGGATGACACCAAGGACCAACTGGATGACACCAAGGACCAACTGGATGACACCAAGGACCAACAGGATGACACTAAGGACCACTTGGATGACACCAAGACCAACTGGATGACACCAAGGACCAACTGGATGACACCAAGGACCAATTGGATGACAACAGGACCACTTGGATGACACCAAGCCCCAACTGGGTGACACCAAGACCAACTGGATGACACCAGGACCACTTGGATGACACCAAGCCCCAACTGGATGACACCAAGGACCAATTGGATGACACCAAGGACCAACTGGATGACACCAAGGACCAACTGCATGACACCAGGGCCACTTGGATGACACCAAGGACCAATTGGATGACACCAAGGACCAACTGGATGACACCAAGAACCAACTGCATGACACCAGGGCCACTTGGATGACACCAAGGACCAACTGGATGACACCAGGACCACTTGGATGACACCAAGACCACACGGGTGACCCCAGTGACCACCTGGATGACAACAAGCACCAACCGGATGACATCAAGCATCAGCTGGATGACACCAAGGACCAACTGGATGACACCAAGGACCCATTGGGTGACACCAAGACCACTTGGATGACACCACGACCACTTGGATGACACCAAGGACCAGCTGGATGACACCAAGGACCCGCTGGATGACACCAAGGACCCGCTGGATGACACCAAGACCAATTGGATGACACCAAGACCACTTCGATGACACCAAGACCAACTGGATGACACCAGGACCACTTGGATGACACCAAGGACCAGATGGATGACACCAGGATCACTTGGATGACACCAAGGACCAGCTGGATGACACCAGGATCCCTTGGATGACACCAAGCCCTAACTGGGTGACACCAAGGACCAATTGAATGACAACAGGACCACTTGGATGACACCAAGGACCAATTGGATGACACCAGGATCCCTTGGATGACACCAGGACCACTTGGATAACACCAAGGACCAACTGGATGACACCAAGGACCAACTGGATGACACCAGGACCACTTGGATGACACCAAGGACCAACTGGATGACACCAAGGACCAACTGGATGACACCAGGACCACTTGGATGACACCAAGGACCAATTGGATGACACCAGGATCCCTTGGATGACACCAAGCCCCTACTGGGTGACACCAAGGACCAACTGGATGACACCAAGCCCCAACTGGGTGACACCAAGGACCAGACAGATGACACCAAGCATCAACTGGATGACCTCAAGACCAGTTGGGTGATCCTAGGACCTCTTGGGAGATCCCCAATGAGCCCTCAGATGACATCAAGGACCATTTGGATGTCCCCAGGACCAGTCGGGGGGCACAGGGCCTAAACCTAGGCCCACTCGGGCGACCCCAGGCACAGGCTCACCTCCTTGTAGAGCGAGTAGAGGAAGACGATGGTCTGGATGGTCTTGCCCAGCCCCATCTCATCGGCCAGGATGGTGTCGGTGCTCTGGGCCCAGGAGAAGCGGAGCCAGTTGAGGCCTTCGAGCTGGTAGAGGTGCAGGGTCCCCCCCGTGGCTGTGATGAACCGGGGCTGCGACTCGTACTTCACTGTGGGCTAGGGGGGGGCAACAGGGGGTTAACGTTGGGGGGCAATGGGGAGGGTGACAACATGGGGGGCAATGGGGAGGGTGTCAACATGGGGGCAATGGGGAGCGTGCCAACATGGGGGGCAATGGGGAGGGTGTCAACAGTGGGGGCAATGGGGAGGGTGTCAATATTGGGGGCAATGGGGAGGGTGTCAACAGTGGGGGCAACGGGGAGGGTGTCAACACAGGGGGCAATGGGGAGGGTGTCAACCGTGGGGGCTATGGGGAGGGCGTCAACATAGGGGGCAATGGGGAGGGTGCCAACACTGGGGGCAATGGGGAGGGTATCAACATAGGGGGCAATGGGGAGGGTGCCAACATTGGGGGCAATGGGGAGGGTGTCAACAGTGGGGGCAATGGGGAGGGTGTCAACATGGGGGGCAATGGGGAGGGCGTCAACATGGGGGGCAATGGGGAGGGCGTCAACATGGGGGGCAATGGGGAGGGCGTCAACATGGGGGGCAATGGGGAGGGCGTCAACATGGGGGGCAATGGGGAGGGCGTCAACACTGGGGGCAATAGGGAGGGTGTCAAAACTGGGGGGCAATGGGGAGGATGTCAATATTGAGGGCAATGGGGAGGGCGTCAACAGTGGGGGCAATGGGGAGGGCATCAACACTGGGGGCAATAGGGAGGGCGTCAACACTGGGGGCAATGGGGAGGGCGTCAACAGTGGGGGGCAATCGGGAGGGTGTCAACATGGGGGGCAATGGGGAGGGTGTCAACATGGGGGGCAATGGGGAGGGTGTCAACAGTGGGGGCAATGGGGAGGGTGTCAACATGGGGGGCAATGGGGAAGGTGTCAACATGGGGGGCAATGAGGAGGGTGTCAACACTGGGGGCAATGGGGAGGTGGCAATGGGTGGGATGCCAATGGGAGAGGGTCAACAGAAGGATGTCAGTGTTGGGGGGTCAATGGTGGGGGGTCAATAGGGAGGTGGTGATGGGGAGGTGTCCATGTTGGGTGGCAACACTGGGTGTCAAGGGGTGCCAAAGTTGGGTGCCAAAGGGGAGATGGCAATGTCGGGTGTCAATGCTGGGTGTCGATGGAGGGCTGTCAATAGTAGGGTGTCAACAGGTAGGGTGTCAGTGTTGAGGCTGGCAATGTTGGGAGTCAGTGCTGAGGGTGTCAATGTGGGGTGTCAATGGGGAGGTGTCAACAATGGGTGTCAATGATGGGTGTCAATGTTGGGTATCAATGATGGTTGTCAATGATGGATGTCAACAATGGGTGTCAGTGGGTGTCAATAATGGGTGTCAATGGGTGTCAAGGGGGGGGGGGGGGGGGCAATGGGGAGGTGTCAACGATGGGTGTCAAAGTCAGGTGTCAACAATGGCTGTTAATGTTGGGTGTCAAGGTCGGTTGTCAACAACGGGTGCCAGTGATGGGTGTCAATACTGGGTGTCAATGATGGGCGTCAATGACGGGTGTCAATGATGGGTTGTCAATGACGGGTGTCAACAATGGGTGTCAATGTTGGGTGTCAACGTTGGGCGTCAATGACAGGTGTCAATGATGGGTTGTCAAGGACAGGTTTCAACGATGGGTGTCAATGTTGTCTTGTCAATGATGGGTGTCAATTGGTGTCAATGATGGGGGTCAATGATGGGTGTCAACGATGGGTGTCAACAATGGGTGCCAGTGATGGGTGTCAATGGGTGTCAACAATGGGTGTCAATGTCGGGTGTTAACGACGGGTGTCAATGACAGGTGTCGATGATGGGTATCAAGGGGTGTCAATGACGGGTGTCAGTGATGAGTGTCGATGGTTGTCGATGGATGTTGATGATGGGTGTCAATGACTGGTGTCAGTGATGGGTGTTGATGATGGGTGTCAATGACGGGTGTCAATGACTGGTGCCAGTCATGGGTGTCAATGACTGGTGTGAATGATGGATGTGGATGATGGGTGTCGATGATGGGTGTCGATGACTGGTGCCAGTGATGGGTGTCGATGATGGGTGTCAACAATGGGCGTCAACAATGGGTGTCAATGGGGGGTTCCCAGTGCACTCACGTCATTGGTGGGCGAGTCGGGGGGTCCCTCTCCCGGCGTCTCCTTCTTCTTCTTCTTGTAGCGCCGGGGCTGGGCTGGGTCCTCCCCCATGAAAACCTCCCTGGGGACGTGGGGGGGGAACAGGAGACAAGTGGGGCACACAGGGACAGGCAGCAGCATGAGGACATTGGGGGACACATGGGGACAGGGTGGCTTCTGATCCATGTCCTCCATATCCCCATATCCCATATCCCATATCCCACACCCCATACGGTTTATCCCATACCCCATATCCCATATTCCATACCCCATATCCCATACCCCATACCCCACACCCCATATCCCGTACCGCATATCCCATACCCCCATACCCCCCACCCCATACCTCATATTCCATACCCCATACCGCCCACCCCATATCCCATATCCCATACCCCATACCCCATATCCCATACTCCCATACCCCCCACCCCATACCCCATACCGCCCACCCCATATCCCATACCCCATTCCCCATACCCTATACCAAAAACCCCCTATCCCATATCCCATACCCCATACCCCTTATCCCATACCCCATACCCTATATCCCATGCCCCATACCCCGTATCCTATATCCTATACCCTATACCCCACACCCTATACCCCACACCCCATATCCCACACCCCAGACCCCATATCCCATACCCCATACCCTATATCCCATGCCCCATACCCCATATCCCATATCCTATACCCCACACCCTATACCCCACACCTCATATCCCACACCCCATACCCCACACCCCACGCTCCTCACCGGTGCTTCCAATAGGCCAGCTTGTGGAGGTCGTAGTCAGGGATGGGCATCTCGTCCTCCTCCCACGTGGCCTGGTCGTAGGGCAGGTCCCGCCACTTGACCAGGTAATGGTACTGCCCCTTGCGGTCCACGCTGCACCGGGGCCATGGGGGCAAGGGGGACAGTGGGCATCATGGGGGACAATTGGGGTAATGGGGGCAATGGGGGTAATGGGGATAAGGGGGGCAATGGGGATAATGGGGACAATGGGGGTAATGGGGACAATGGGGGTAATGGGGATAAGGGGGCAATAGGGACAATGGGAGCAATGGGGATAAGGGGGTCAATGGGGGCAATGGGGATAATGGGGTCAATGGGGACAATGGGGTAATGGGGACAAGGGGGTCAATGGCAACAATGGGAACAATGGGGGTAATGGGGACAATGGGGTCAATGGGGGTAATGGAGACAATAGGGGTATTTGGGGACAATGGGGGTAATGGGGTCAATGGGGATAATGGGACAATGGGGGTAATGGGCATCATAGGGGCAGTGAGGACAATGGGGAACGCTGGGCACCCACTGGGGACATCAAGCACCCACTGGGGACCCTGGGCACCCTCAGGTGACATCGAGCACCCATGAGGGACACTAGGCACCCACTGGGGACACTAGGCACCCATTGGGGATACTGGGCACCCATGGGGGCCATCAAGCACACACTGGGGACATTAAGCATCCGTTGGGGACACTGGGCACCCATGGGTGACATCAAGCACCCACGGGGAACAATAGGCAGCCACTGGGGACACTGGGCACCCATGGGTGACATCAATCATCTACTGGGGACATGTAGCACCCACTGGGGACACTGGACACCAGTGCTGGGTGCCAATGATGGATACTTGGGGGGGGCACCCATGGGTGCTGGGGGTGTCCTTAGGCGACCCCAGGGGTGCTCTAGGGGGGTTGCTGGGCTCAGGCAGCACCATCTATAGGCACTATGGGAGGGTCCCGAGGTGCACGCAGCACCCATGGGTGCTATAGGGGGTCCCCAGGCACACATAGCACCCATGGGTTCAATAGGGGTACTGATGCTTGGGTACCACTACCTATGCGTGATATGGGGGGGGTCTTGGGGCTCAGATCCCACCACCTACAGGTGCCATAGAGAGGTCCCTGGAGCACCCATGGGTGCTATAGGGGGGTCCCCAGCTGCATGTAGCACCCATGGGTTCAATGGGGTTACCGATGCTTGGGTACCACCACCTATAAGTGACATGGGGGGGGGGGGTTGGGGCTCGGATGCCACCACCTATAGGTACCCTAGAGGGGTCCCTGCTGGGAGCACCCATGGGTGCTATAGGGGGGTCCCCAGCTGCATGTAGCACCCATGGGTTCAATGGGGTTACCGATGCTTGGGTACCACCACCTATAAGTGACATGGGGGAAGGGGGGTTGGGGCTCGGATGCCACCACCTATAGGTACCCTAGAGGGGTCCCCGCTGGGAGCACCCATGGGTGCTATAGGGGGGTCCCCAGCTGCATGTAGCACCCATGGGTTCAATGGGGTTACCGATGCTTGGGTACCACCACCTATAAGTGACGGGGCAGGGGGGGGTGTCTTAGGGCTCAGATGCCACCACCTATAGGTGCCCTAGAGGGGTCCCCTGGAGCACCCATGGGTGCTATAGGGGGGTTGCAAGGCACACGTAGCACCCATGGGTGCTATAGGGGGTCTGTAGGGGAATGTAGCACCCATGGGTGCTATAGGGGGGTCCGTAGAGGAATGTAGCACCCATGGGGGCTATAGGGGGGTCCCTAGGGGAATGTAGCACCCATGGGTGCTATGGGGGGGATGCCAGCTGCATGTAGCACCCAGGGTTCAATGGGGTCACCGATGCTTGGGTACCACCATCAATAAGTGACACGGGGGGGGGGGGGGGGGGGGTTTGGGGCTCGGATGCCACCACCTATAGGTGCCCTAGAGGGGTCCCCCGGAGCACCCATGGGTGCTATAAGAGGGTCCCCAGGTGCACGTAGCAACCATGGGGTTCAATGGGGGTACCAATGCTTGGGTACCACCATCAATAAGTGACGGGGGGGGGGGTGTCTTGGATGCCACCACCTATAGGTGCCCTAGAGGGGTCCCCGGAGCTCCCATGGGTGCTATAAGATGGTCCCCAGGTGCACGTAGCACCCATGGGGTTCAATGGGGGTACCGGTGCTTGGGTACCACCATCAATAAGTGACAGGGGGGAGGTTGGGGCTCGGATGCCACCACCTATAGGTGCCCTAGAGGGGGTCCCCGCTGGGAGCACCCATGGTTGCTACAGGGGGGTTGCAAGGTGCACACAGCACCCATGGGTGCTATAGGGGAGTTGCAAGGCACACGTAGCACCCATGGGTGCTATAGGGGGTTGCAAGGTGCACATAGCACA